>NC_138296.1:35525000-35790000 GCF_965601325.2 Salmo salar | reverse complement strand
ATGAGAGAATAATCTATTATTTTTTAACAAAACCAATCGTGTCAGGAAGCTAACGCCGAGCAGCGAGTAGAGCCATGTATGCTGCATGAGCTGTTGTATTATGAAACCCTGTAAAAGGCCAGCCACCTTTTGAAGCCAATGTATTTATTGCAGCCATTTTACTCTTGGGCCGTGAATGTAGCTGACTGAGTCCATAGACATTGACATGAGGGAAGCAAGGTCGGAGAACTGAACTACACAACTGCAAGGGATTTCCGAGAAGTGCTGAATTAGTAATGGTGTCAATATAAAATGATATAGAGAGATGTAGGAAAAATATGCATCAAACACACACACGCATACATTAACAGTCCCCTCCTTGTTAGACTCACACATAACAAGTAGTGAGTTGGATAATCACATGATGGCACGATAAACAGTTTGAGAAAATGAAGTGTCTTTTATGCTAAAAGTTGAGAGATCAGCTTGACCAATGTTGTTTTTCTCTGTGGTGTGTCAAGCACTTTTTATGTTAAGCATTTGATTTCTGGTCTGGTGTGTTTTTTTTTCTGTGTGTGTTTAGTTTCTTTGTTCTCTCTGGATAGTGCCTTTCTCTCTGGTGTTTCAGTGTCTCCGACCTGCTGCTTTGAGCCCCTTTGTGGGGCCCGTCAATCCTGCAGTGAGAAACCATGTACATAATCCAACCTGTCCCATCAACCCCACATCTCCTTCCCAACATGGAACTTTTCTTATTTAAGTGTATCTCGCCTTCTCTTCCCTATTGATACTGGTTTTTTTGGCCTCTTTTTTTTTAATTTTATTTTATTTTTAAATAAAAATGCAATTCTACAAATAAAGAGAGAAACCATTTGGTGTGGTCCATAGATGGTCGCATATAGTTATTTTTTCATCTTGTGATTCAACAAACCCTTTGATGGCTAAATTCATCTGTCTAAAAATGTATAGCAATGAATTGCCCATTATCTGGCTTTGCATCTGACAACCTGTAGGGACTGGGACATGCCGTGTTTGGCCATGAATTAGACAGGAATCACAAATAAATACCTATATTGACACATCAGGCTCCCCTGCGTGTCCAATGCCAAGTTCCTGTCCCTCTGGGTGCCATGAACAAGCTTCATTTGAAGAGGAAGCTGATGGCTTGGCATCTTTAAGCACAGCCTTGGGTCCTTGCTACATACAGGGGTTTGCTGCCCGGTGAAAATGTACACATTGCATTACCCTTGGTCTGTTGGACTGTCTGCTTTTGTGTTCTGTTATTTTTAGCCCTTTAAACACTTCCAACCAATCTGGCCACTTTCTGACTACATTGCATCACATGCAGGCAGCCTTTCCACTGACGGACACTTAACAAAACAGAGGACTGGGAACATTAAGTGCTCTCCATCCTCAGTCCATGGAATTCATTGTAGTCTAAGGATGTCATGTACTGTAAGAAGTCTCATCAGGTCTAGAGGCATTATGTAAGTGAGCAGCATGAATATATAACAGCCATATTTGATGACGTTGTCCCGGATAGCCACGGAACTTCACGAGCATTTACCAAAACCTTTCTTCTCCAAAAATGTGTCAGACAATCTCCCAGGGTCCCCATCTCCCACCATTTGAGGATCCATTAAATTATCAATTGTCTTGTCAAATTTTACACTAAGGGACTTGCTGGCTTTGAAAACATGGAAACACATTATTTTTTATAGATCTTAATGCAATTCACATGTGTATAATTGCATGATTAAGTGTTTACATAAATTATTAATTGTTTGTTTGCTAAGATGCAACGTACAGTTTCTCTCTGCTTAGCTTGGTGTGTGTGTGTGCGCGTCAGTTTATCCATTCATAGGTGTGGGTGTGTGTGCAGAGAAATACATATTTGTATTCTCCTTCAGACATCTAGCGACATTGACACACACAGTGAAATAACACTGAACTTCCCATGTCATACTTCCTGGGGCCTATTTCATTTGTGGAAATATGTATGGGGCCTGTGTTTTTGACACCACTGGAGCATATTTTTTACTGTGTTCAATGTAGGGGTTTGGCAGGCGGAGGGACTGATTGGATGCTTAGGTTAAACTACAGCAGTAATACACTATACAAGCCTCAATTGTAGTATGGAGATTAAATTAAACCTGAGGGCCCTAGGCACCAGGCATTTTCCAACATCCCTGACTCCTGTTCAGAGGATCAAGACAATAGATTCACATTGCTGTCGTCTCTTGGATTAAAAGTCAAAGTTAAACACCCACGTGGGAGGCATCCTGTCACTCACCCTGGGTCACACCAGTTCATGATCCACTATTGGAAGGTAGTATTCGAAGGCAAAACTTTCCAGATCTTCCCACTGCTATTGTTTATGCTGTCATCATATTCAAATAGGAATAACGACACCACTGATGTTCACCCGCTTACTGAACCTCATGCAAATAGTCTGTGAAATGCAAGCATTGGATTCTTTGTACTCCAGTCATCCTGTTACTTATCAGACTGAGATATCTCAATGGTGTACTTTTACACTACCACCATGACACTGTCAAAATGTCTCACTACAACCCAGACTGTCAGATCAAGCATGCCAAAACATGTTTGTTCTACAATGCCTTTAATGGGTACACATAGTTGCCAATATGAAAACGAATCTGTTGTACCCACTACATTACATCAAATACAGACGCAACTAAAAGGTCTGTGGTAAAGATGATCATCCTTGTATGACTGCAATCCCTGCCTGAAGACAGAAAGGTTTATTCTGGTATACATGGTGCATTATCGCCACCTGGCAGCTATCATCATCTGAAATTAATTGGTTTTCCTCATGCCGCCATTCAGTTCGACCACTGCATGGCGCTATAATAATGCTAATATTTTCCCGTGTTCAATTTATTAGATATAAAAGTATGCATATGTCAATGTTTTCAAAGCCTATTTTAAAAAATAACGTTAAAATACATTTTGTAAAAGTGCATCACTACGATAACGTGGTGTAGTTTTTGCGTCCTTATATGTCCGTTGCGAGAATCATTCGAGATTAATTAGTAAATAGTGCCGTTTCCTGTATGAACTCACTGCATTTGTACTCAATTATGACCAGACCACAAGACTGGACAGTGTACTGTATGGATTTTAGCAGCAACCTAAGACTGGACAGTGTACTGTATGGATTTTAGCAGCAACCTACAAAAATTTTGACCGTTGTCGGCAGGATTCGAACCTGCGCGGGAAGATCCCAATGGATTTCTAGTCCATCGCCTTAACCACTCGGCCACGACAACTTGATAATAAACTTTTCAAAAATGTGTGTAATCTATATAACAACGTGTAATAAATTCTTGTTGAAAGTGTAACAAGGAAATGTAGTTTCCGCCTAATAATTTGTATCGTGATGTAATTTATTTGATTGTAATGTTTTTAATAAAGTGGTATGAGGTTGTCGTGGCCGAGTGGTTAAGGCGATGGACTAGAAATCCATGCCAACAACGAATTATTTTAACATCAGCCGTAACGTGACGATGAGGAAATGTCCACTTTTGGAGACGTAACACATACATACAGTAACGTTACGATCAATGATGTATGTACATGATGTTATGATCTATATTGTTATATACAGTACCAGTCAAAAGTGGACACACCTACTAATTCAAGGGTTTTTCTTATTTTTTAAAACTATTTTCTACATTGTAGAATAATAGTGAACACATGAAAACTATGAAATAACACATATGTAAACATGTAATAACCCAAAAATGTGTTAAACAAATCTAAATATATTTCTTATTTGAGATTCTTCAAAGTAGCCACCCTTTGCCTCCTTGATGACAGCTTTGCACACTCTTGGCATTCTCTCAACCAGCTTCATGAAGAACGCTTTTCCAACAGTCTTGAAGTTCCCACATATGCTGGGCACTTGTTGGCTGCTTTTCCTTCTCTCTGCAGTCCAACTCATCCCAAACCATCTCAATTGGTTGAGGTCGTGTTATAGTGGAGGCCAGGTCATCTGATGCAGCACTCCATCACTCTCATTCTTGGTCAATTAGCCCTTACACAGCCTGGAGGTGTGTTTTGGGTCATTGTCCTGTTGAAAAACAAATGATAGTTCCACTAAGCGGAAACCAGATGGGATGGTGTATCGCTGCAGAATTCTGTGGTAGACATGCTTGTTACGTGTGCCTTGAATGCTAAATAAATCACAGACAGTGTCACCAGCAAAGCACCCCAACACCATCACACCCCCTCCTCAATGCTTCACGGTGGGAACTACACATGCGGAGATCATCCGTTCACATATTCTGAATCTCACAAAGACACAGCGGTTGGAACCAAAAATCTAAAATTTGGAGTGATGAGACCAAAGGACAGGTTTCCACCGGTCTAATGTCCAATGCTTGTGTTTCTTGGCCCAAGCAAGTTTCTTATTATTAATGGTGTCCTTTAGTAGAGCTGTCTTTGCAACAATTCGACAATGAAGGCCTGATTCACGTAGTCTCCTCTGAACAGTTGATGCTGAGATGTGTCTGTTACTTGAACTCTGTGAAGCATTTATTTGGGCTGTAATTTCTGAGGCTGGTAACTCAAATTAACTTATCCTCTGCAGCAGAGGTAACTCTGGGTCTTCCTTTCCTGTGGCGGTCCTCATGAGAGCCAGTTTCATCATAGCGTTTGATGGTTTTTGCAACTGCGTTTGAAGAAACTTTCAAAGTTCTTGACATTTTCCGCATTGACTGACCTTCATGTCTTCAAGTAATGATGGATTGTCATTTCTCTTTGTTTATTTGGACTTGGTCTTTAACCAAATAGGGCTATCTTCTGTATACCACCCCTACCTTGTCACAACACAACTGATTGGCTCAAACGCATTAAGAAGGAAAGAAATTCCACAATTTATCTTTTAACAGGGCACACCTGTTAACGGAAATGCATTCCAGGTGACTACCTCATGTAGCTGGTTGAGAGAATGCCAAGCGTGTGCAAAGCTGTCATCAAGGTAAAGGGTGGCTAATTTGTTTAACACTTTTTTGCTTACAACATAATTCCATATGTGTTATTTCATAGTTTTGATGTCTTCACTATATTCTACAATGTAGAACATAGTAAAATAAAGAAAAGCCCTTGAATGAGTAGGTGTGTCCAAACTTTTGACTGGTACTGTACATCATTGATTACTACGATAAGGTTATCACACATAGTCATGTTATGATGGAGATACATTTATGATTGGAAACATTGCAACACCAACAAGCCATCTTGTGATATACAAGTATGAGATATACAGATTGGTCAGTGCTATCCGGGATCTTTGGGACATTCCTACCCTAAACCCTAACCTTAATCACAAAGGATTAATTACTCTAACCTTAACCATAGCCCTAACCAATGTCAATGGTGTTTGGCGACGTCCCAATGATCCCGTATAGCATGGACCGATACAGATTATAACCTCTTCTGATGATGTGATTTCAGTAATTGTGGTGGAAGATAAGATTGATCATCACCCCTTTCAAATTAAACATAAAAAAATGCATTATCAGACCTTTTGTATTTACCAATGCATACCCTGGCAGAATACATTTAAAAAATAACTACACCTCTATGACTCTAGGAGTAAAATCATGAAGGGGTATGAAGGAACATGAAAAAGGAAGGAGTATGCTTGAATTTGCAAAATAATAATTGAACATTATAACTTGAGAAAATGTAGAAAATATCAACAAATGTTAGTTAAAAAAAATGAAAAGCAAGATAGAAACAAGCTAGGTATCATATCTTTTTCCCATTTATAGATATTCATAATACACTTTTGTAGCCTACTTGAGAAAATCATTTCGGTCTTTTTATTTTTTGCAATTCGGCAATAATTGCAAACTTCAGTTCAATGTATATACAAATCACTTTGCCTGTTCAGGTCTACTGTACTGGAAGAACAGTCACCACGTGACATCAGCACCGGGCCTTCGGTCTGTTTTCAGTAGTCTGAGAGGAAGAAAAATGGCGGCTGCGACCGATCAGAAGCGGGACGCCAGCCATTCGTTTTGAGCTTTCTCACGTAAACCGAGACCGTGGCTTTACGGGACTACTTCTTTGGAATCTACGCAAATCAAGCTTTCTGGCGGTACCTGTTTTTCTGGGTTCTGTGAAGGCTAAATAAACGCAGAAATTGAAATTGAAAATAATAGCTTTTATATATAATGAGGGGGAAAAGAGGCAGGCCGCCCAAAACCCTGCGGATGCAGGAGCCTTCATCCGAGCCGGAGCGTGGCTTGAGACCCAGGAGGGAGTTGAGGGCAAAGGGGAGAGGTAGTGCCGAGGTCGATTTTGAGAGTCCCAAGAGGGGAAATAACTCTTCATCGAGGGGCAGGAGGAAAGTGGGATCATCTCGCGGTAGGGGAAGAGGCAGAGGTGGTGGTGGCAGAGGTACTAGGGGCAGACGGTCAATCGCTAGATCTGTGGTTTATGATGATCATGAAAGTGATGAAGATGATGATGCTGTGAGTTTGAGATCTGAGGAGGACGAGTTGATAGAGGAAGAGACGATAACAGACGAGGAAGAAGAGGCCCTCAACGAGGAGTCAGACCCGCTTGAGGAAATACTCGAGGAGGATGATGATGATGCCAGCTACTGTACTGAAAGCAGCTTTCGGAGTCAGAGCACTCATGGCAGCACTCCGGGTAAAACCGCAATATTGATCAAGCTGCTTAGAGAATGTTAGAAAACAATGACATTGTAACTAATTATAATTTGTCTGGGCGTATTTTCATTGGCATTAGTTCTTATAGTGCAGGAAGCTGTATTGTTCAAAATGGAGAATGCACTGACTGTGTATAAAAACAGGCCTAGTTTGAGTTCAAAATTGTTGATGATGGAATGAAAGCTTTGCATTTAGTGATCTAGGCAGTGCACGAGAGCCGAATTGCACTTCTTTAAATTCTGAAACATCTTTAACTAACAGTATTGTGCGAGATGTTATTATAATTGTGTTTGCTAGTTTTGGATCTGACTTGGTTATTGCAATAGCTAAGTAGTTATAACGTACCTTATCTAACGTTAGCAAACTAGGCTAACAAGCTAATGCCTGAACCTGCTAAACAGCTGTAAATGCAGATTTATCATTTAGAAAACAACTAAAATGACGAACAACATTATATTAACATTCCAGAGTAGGTAACATACACTAATAACTGGAGTGTTTCGTATTATAAAACAACACTTGATGATGCATCATTTCCTTGCAGGAGAATAGCTACTTAGCATGCCTAGCTAGCTAGTTAAATACTTTGTCAAATGTGTCTATACATTTAATGAGACTATTAATTAACTTGGGGGTTTTCTTTAACCCACTCTTACTTATCATTAGCTTTTCATATCCAGCATAGGTTTATTTTCACAGCTGAGAAGCAGATGAGTTCTTCAAGCTTGCTAGTTAGCTATGTCATGGGCTTGTGCTCTTGTCCAGGAGGACCCAGCTAGCTTGCTAGTAATCCACATCAGCTCGAGCTAATGACAGGACAGGGTACCATGTGGCCCATTGTTTTGAAAATAAGCGCCCTCAATTTCACCAGTTGTAACTATGTGAGGAAGAAGTTTCAGTGATGCAGCACAATAATGTTTTACATTCCCCAAAATACATAATGGAATTATTAATTTCAATGTTAAATTAATATCTACTATTTAATTTCCATGATATGTTATAAACTTTGGAAATTAAATGCTTTAGTTATTTTTGTTGCAATACACTTTTGATGCACATTTTCTTACACAATAGATAGAAGTAACAATTTAGATTATATTAAAGTTCATTATTATTTGTGGAAAGTATGTTTGCCAGTATCTTTCAAATTAATGTAAGAAAGATACAAAACATATCTGTAGAATAGCAGAAAAGTCATGATTATGTTGCTGTTGCAAAACATTATCACAGTGTTTGGATTAGACCCATTTTAAGGAGTAATTTTTTACATTGAAGGGAATGTCCATTGTGTTAAATTGTTGTTCTTGACTTTCTCAATTGCAATAATATAACCCCTCTCAATTTTCTTGGTTCCTGGGTTTAATACCCTTGCCAACTTTGAGTTGGTGTAGTGTTTTGCCAAGTCAAAGACTTGATTTGTTTAAAGTGGACCTGGCACCAATATAAAGAATCAAACATATTTCTGTGGCAGTAGATTTCAGAGACACTTGTGAACTCTCCTTTTACATGGCTAGGGCTAACATTTGTTCGCTTGTGTAAATTCTGTCTTCAACTTGTTTCTTTGAATTTTCATTAATCGATGATTTAAGCCCATGAGACAATGTAATTCTGCTTTGTCTGGGTTTTATGTATGATTTACAGATTGCAATTTCAGTTTTAGTTAGTCTTTAAATCACATAGATTATGGCACTCACTGCTCTCTCTCTCTCTCTGTCTGGCAGGGCGGAAGAGGACGCGGGTGCACTGCCCTCGCTCGCCCATCTTTGAGGAAAAGGAGATCCCTCCTCTGGAGCTGCCCAGAACCTCTGAGGACCTCATGGTGCCCAGCGAGGAACTGCTCAACGTGTCCTCCATCTACGAGGTCCTGCGCAACTTCAGCACGGTGCTGCGGCTCTCTCCCTTCCGCTTTGAGGACTTCTGTGCTGCGCTGGTAGGTCAGGAGCAGTGCACGCTGATGGCAGAGACCCACACAGCTCTGCTGAAGGCCATCCTGCGTGAGGAGGACACCTCCAACACCACGTTCGGTCCTGCTGACCTCAAGGACAGCGTCAACTCCACCCTCTACTTCATTGATGGTATGACGTGGCCCGAGGTGGTCCGTGCCTACTGCGAGAGTGACCAGGAGTACCACCATGTCCTGCCCTACCAGGAGGTGGAGGACTACCCCTACGGCCCTCTGGACAGTAAGATCAAGGTGCTGCAGTTCTTGGTGGATCAGTTCCTCACCACCAACATCGCCCGCGAGGAGTTGATGTCAGAGGGGGTGGTGCAGTATGATGACCACTGCAGGGTGTGCCACAGATTGGGGGACCTGTTGTGCTGTGAGACCTGCTCTGCCGTCTACCACCTGGAGTGTGTGAAGCCGCCGCTGGTAGAGGTGCCGGAGGACGAATGGCAGTGTGAGATCTGCGTGGCACACAAGGTGCCCGGGGTCACAGACTGTGTGACAGAGATGCAGAAGAGCAAACCCTACATCCGCCAGGAGCCCATCGGCTACGACCGCCACCGGAGGCAATACTGGTTCCTAAACCGGAGGATAATTGTGTAAGTAATTACTGGCCCCCACCCCACTTCCCTTGTTGTGACTTCAACAATATTATGCACCATCTCCATACCATACTGAGTGATCTCACCTGAGTGATACATTGTGTTTTGTGATGTAGTCAGAGAGTGGATGTATGTCCTTGAGGTTCTTGAAAACAAGTTAATTGATTGCCTTCAGAATTACTTTTTTCCAGTGCTGAATTGCTTGGTATAACATCAGTCATGTCTTGTGGATAGAATAATACACATTTTGTTGCTGAACACAATGTACACACAGATTGCCTGAGAGGGCTGATTTCAACTTGGAACATATATTTTCTAACTTGAATTTTAGTAGCTGGATGTTGCTGGTAATCACCCATATTCATGTAGAAGCAGCCTGGATTAAACATTTACTGCGTGTTAAAAATGTAGCTGATTTCAATGATGACTCAGTCTAAAGAGTGGGATCTATCTGACAAGCTGTGTCCCAGAGGGATCATTACTGGCGGTTTGAGACATCAGCCAGCGCAGCGAGGGTGCTGTGATTGTTAATTGTGCCCTTAGTTAGGGTGAAACTCCTGTGCTGTGATGCCATAGCCCCCCTGAGAGTTTACTGAACTGCTGCTGGAGTATCCACTTGTTCATCATGTTGCCTCCTCCATGTCTTCACAATTGCTTGTAATTGGTCTCTCTTGCGAGAGGCAAACAAAAAGGAATTAGGGGGCTGAAAACAACATGCGTTCGAATGGAATTTAAGCTTATTGCCAATTTGCATTCGGTGTTGATTTTCCTTTGAAGTTAAGATATCTTTCTGTCCCGGTTAACGATGCCTCGTGCAGCATTATATGCCATACAACGATGCCATCTCATGATGTATTCATTAAGGTCCTTGAACCTGTTTTTTATAAACAAAGTAATTGTCAATTATATTCCATCTTATTTGTCACAACTGTAATAATGGTTGTTGGCCTGTTATTCCAGTGAGGAGGACGGGGAGCATGAGAAGAAGAAGATCTGGTACTACAGCACAAAGGTCCAGCTGGGAGAGCTCATAGAGTGTCTAGACAAGGAGTACTGGGAAAACGACCTGTGTGCCGTCCTCGAGGAGATGAGCGAGGAGGTGCACACTCACATGGACATCACTGAGGACCTCACCAACAAGGCCCGCGGCAACAACAAGGCCTTCCTCACGGCAGCCAACGGTAAGGATAGACAGCCACCTGCTGGACCCTCTGAATCACGGTCTGTCACACTGAAGCATTTTTAGCTGGTCCATGGCTTCTATGCATTGTCAATATAGAAATGTCAATGACGACCCCTAGGCTACATGTTGTGTAGCTCCTGTGCGATTACATTCCAGTACATTCTCCCTCGTGCTGAAGTATGATTAGGATGGTTGATGTATTAGAACTGTCAGGGCCACAGGTAGCCTAGCGGTTAGAGCGCTGGGCCAGTAACTGAAAGGTCGCTGGTTCAAATACCCGAGACGATAAGGTGAAAAATCTGTCTGTGCTCTTGAGCAAGGCACTTAACCTTCATTTGCTCCAGGGGTGCTGTACTACTATGGCTGACCCTGTAAAACAACACATTTCACTGCACCTGTCCAGTGTATGTGACAATAAAAAAGCATCAAACATCATAGATGTCAGCCTTTTTACTTATCATGCAAACAGCGTTTTTCTTATTTCCATCGAAGAGAGGTTGGTTTCTCTCTGTGGCTACTCTACTCCTCCTTGTTTGTTATAGAGCCTTCCTTTGTTTGTGCATTTCCTGACCACTAGATCTCATAGTTTACACAAACCAAGCTTTATATGGTAAACTTGCTTGGTTCTAGTTGTACTGTTTTGGGATCAATCTCCTCAATTGTTAGACAATGAGGGCTTTCATTGACAGATATTCCAAAGACAAGGTAGATTTTCTTTGAAGTCAATGCAGAGTCGTTTCTCTCCTGTCTAGTTCCACCTGTACCATCTGTAGTGATGAATGGACCTCGCTGGTATTTTATCCTCTTCAGAAGCCCACTGCTTCATCCTCCCTCTGTGGTGACACCTTTATCTCTCCCTATGAAAACCTCAGTTATGAACCGTTGGCAGGTAGGGAATGGAGACTGATTTCATTTTCCATCTTCTCCTGTGACCCAGGATACTTTCACAGGCATAATGCTTTCTGCTGGCTGTCCACATCTCTTTTTGTTAGATCTATTTCCCTGAATTAAGATTGGAATCTCTCTGTCTGCCTTTATGGGGAGAGATTTTATACCATATCATAGAACACATTATTGATCCTCCACTCTCTTGCTTTTAGTGCTCAGACAGCAGTTTCGTTAACGTCATCTCTGGAGCGTTGACCCACTGTTCCGTTTCAGGGAACAATAGTAGAGACAGCAAATCAGGAGTGACTCACTGACATGGGTTCTAATGAGTTGTTCTTGGTTTTAGCTGCCAATGGCTAACTATATTGGTATTTAACTGTGCTGGTGATCACATGTGTTGTGACTTGGTTATTATTACCGGTCACAATCCGTTTCCACTCATTCTTCACACAGTCTCAAGTAGTGCTAGAAGGTGTATTAGCAATCTGTAAGATTGAGATGTTTGTGTGGTTGTTCTCTGAAGGTGAGTGACTGCTTCTATGAGAACTAGGATGGAAGGGGTTAACCTAGTGACAGGATGATCTTGACACTGTTACAAGCATTATACATAGGCCTATGTTACTTTCCAATTGCAATTTTACCAGCTGGTTTTATATTGTTTCAAAATGTGTAGGAGAGCAATATTGGAAAGCAATTATGGTTTGACTCCATTATATTTGTAATGCCATCCTGTAATAGAAAGGCATCATTTGAACAAACAGGCTAGGGCTAGTGTGAGCCGAACAACTCCATTTCATTACTTATTGTCTAGCATAGCTTCTCTGGTTGGGAATTAGCTACTTGACACATCCCCTTGTATTTTTTGTTGTTGTATTTTACACCTCTTTTTCTCCCCAATTTCAATCTTGTCTCATCGCTGCAACTCCCCAACGGGCTTGGGGGGCAAAGGTCGAGTCATGCATCCTCCGAAACATGTCCCGTCAAACTGCGCTTCTTAACACCCGCCCGCTTAACCCGGAAGCCAGCCGCGCCAATGTGTCGGCGGAAACACTGTTCACCTGACGACCGAGGTTAGCCTGCTGGCGCCCGGCCTGCCACAAGGAGTTGCTAGAGCGCGATGAGCCAAGTAAAGCCCCCCCGGCCAAACCCTCCCCTGGCCAAACCCTCCCCTAACCCGGACGACGCTGGGCCGATTGTGTGCCGCCCTATGGGACTCCCAATCATGGCCTGTTGTGATACAGCCCAGGAACGAATCAGAGTCTGTAGTGATGTCTCTAGCACTGCGATGCAGTGCCTTAGACTGCTGCGCCACTCAGGAGCCCCACATCCCCTTGTTTTAATGCCTGAAAAAAACCGTTACTGACTGGTTGAGCTTAGACATACAGACATGCATAGTAATGTGGTAAACAGCATGTAGACCTACTGATTTACATAATAATGTGGTAAACAGCATGTAGACCTACTTATTTACATAATAATGTGGTAAACAGCATGTAGACCTACTTATTTACATAATAATGTGGTAAACAGCATGTAGACCTACTGATTTACATAATAATGTGGTAAACAACATGTAGACCTACTGATTTACATAATAATGTGGTAAACAGCATGTAGACCTACTGATTTACATAATGTGGTAAACAACATGTAGACCTACTGATTTACATAATAATGTGGTAAACAACATGTAGACCTACTGATTTACATAATACTATGATAAACAACATGTAGACCTACTGATTTACATAATGTGGTAAACAGCATGTAGACCTACTGATTTACATAATAATATGATAAACAACATGTAGACCTACTGATTTACACATAAAGTTGAAATGTAGTCTCCGGTCAAACAGACCTAGCATGGTGTGTGGGTGTTGGCTATTTGTTTATCAGCTGTGTTGTTGTTTGTGTAGATGAGATCCTGGAACGTGTGCAGGGCAGGCAGGAACGGCGAGCAGTGGAGCAGGCAGAGAAGACCCCTACAGACACCACCAAGATAGAGGAAGAGACACCCACACACTGCTCTCCACTACCAGACCACAGAGAGCTCCAAGACCCCGAGTCTAAAGAGGAGGCAAGCTCACAAGGTAAGACTGGAGTTGCTCTTCTGTGAGTTGTGTATTGCCTATGAAGATCTGTTCTTGATGCATCTTTCATGTAGCCTTTTGAGGATGGCTATGTCTTTTTGTTGATCTGGTGAGGCAGTTGTGTGTTAAAGATCCAGAGTGAGTCTTGTATGTTTCACAGCAGCTGCAGCTCCCCCTGCTGGAGAAGAGAACACCACCGTCCACACCCCGAAGCCTGGCTCATCCACCCAGGATGGCACTCTCCCTAAACATGAACCCCATAAGCCTGCTGAGGTGTCCTGCTCGGCCGCCTCTGAGAGCAGGGAGAGTGGGGAGGCCTCCGTGGAGCCTGAGCAGGAGAGGCCAGGTACATGATGGAGAAAGAGCCCAGCAATCTGCAACTCTCCTCCCAGCCTCTCCTCCTCCTTGTCACTCCTTGCTGTGGCTATGCATGTGTGCATCCATCATCATCGGTCTCGTGCTCTGGCTGTCTCAAAGCATCTTCCATACTGTAGTTGTGCTTAATGTGATGTGATTTCTGTCACAGGGTGCATTGCTTTGGACTCTTTTTGCTGCTGCTTCTTGGCTAGATGATGATCTTCATGCTGGTTGGCTGCTCCTCAATGTGACCATTTGTTGATTTGATTATTGGCTGTGTTTGGTAGAAAGTCTACTAAAGAGTGCTCTTGGACCATTAAAGCTAAGTCATAGCTTCCTTTGAGGATGAGAGTGTCTTGAATGGCTGCAACACGGTTACACAGTATGCCTTTCTGGTTATCTTCTGTCTACTAATTCAATACATGGATTACTAACAGAGTGAGTGGACTCTGTTGGGCAGCTTTCACTTAGTCGCCCAGTCCAGAGTAATGAGTGTAACAGAGGGGGCTCTACTCTGCCACAGTACTGCTCACTTCAGTATCACTCATTAAACTGATGGTGTTGCTGACTTACTGAGATAATTATCCTTCAGGAATAAACATATTTTGTCGTAAGTATTTTCTTACTCCTTAAAGCACTCTGCTTTTCACATCTGCTTATGTAACGTTTAAATAGCCCATTATTGTATCCCTTTATTTCTGTGGTTTTCTTTTCCGAGAATTTGTCTTTCATCCATCTTCATATGATCGAGATCTGCCTGGTTATTTTCTTCCTTCAACAGATGCATTGTGCCTTTTTGCGGGATCTTGTGCTCCATTTTGTGTTCCATTGTCTTGTGTAGTGCTCAGGAGGCTGTAAGTGTAGCCAGTTGTTATTCTAGACACCTTGTTCATTGCTTACATGTTCTATTTTCTCAATGTATTCATTGTGTTAGCCGGATCCTGATGCGGGGCATTGTCTGGTCCACACACTGTGAAAACTTGTTCTCAGATAATGGTGTTTCGGTAGCAGCATCCCTGGCAGGCAGCGCCCAGCACGCTAAGTCTGTCACAACCAACCTCTTATTCTCACCCCAATTCATTTGGGAAATTGGCCTCCGTTCCTTTAGGGGAAACAAAAGGCTGGCTGCCTGCCTGAACCTTCCACCTGCTACCTCAGCGCAGTATATACAGCAGGGCCATTTTAACCCACAGCTCAGATACACAATAGCTTTCTTAATTTGGTTCTGCAGCCGCGTTTTGCACTTCTTGTGTTGTGTTGCACTGTGTTTTTTAGCCTTATCTGTCAGCCTGGACTGCTGAAGTGCAAATTCTTGCTCAGACTCACTGATTAAGTATTTCCCTGGTGTTATGCTAATTGTGCATTATCATTAAGGAACAGGTGAGGCAGGGAAGGCATCAAGCCAAAAGCATTCTGTTTTTTACAATTGTGGATTACAGGTTTTACTTTTTAAGTAGTTCATCCGTGTTTGCTCTGCATTGCCGTCATCATTTGCAATACTTTGTCAGTATAGCCAGCTAGTGCCTGGTGCTGGTGTTGACGCATGTTTTCACACAAAGGGAACCTAAGGGGTTTGTGCTGCTCAGCTTCTCACTGTTCAATCCTCCTCTCCTCCCCAGATGATAAGCCTGTAGACTCAGAGTCCCATGGAGAGGAGGACCCCTCTGCCCAGTGCCAGCCTACTCCCCCACCACCACACCCTGGAGACGAGAACAGCAACAGCAGCCACGTCTCAGCGCCTGGGGTCCTCAGGAGGCCTGAAGAGCCAAACCTCGCTGACAGGTCCTCTCAGTCCTCCATCACCAGCCAGGACGACACAGGTACGCTGTTGCCATACCATCCATACACTCAGGCCTCTGGAGACACTCTGTTACTGGTGCATGCCCTAACTCATTCAACTTTCAAGGGCCTTGACTACCAAGTGTCATTAGAGATACGGTTTGTATCATTGAACATTGCCTCCGCTGTGCTGGTTTTTGGCCCATGATTGACTTCTCTCTTTTGATTCATCATCACTGATCTTAATGATGTGTTCTGTTGCTCGCAGGTGAAGGCAAGGAGAGTGGGAATGGTGAGGGGTCAGCGTCTGGACGGACTAACAATCGCATAGTGACTCGTCTGCGTAACCCGGACAGCAAGCTGAGCCAGCAGAAGACCCAGGGAGATGGCAGCCCTACACCCAGGGACAGCAAGGAGGTGAGACACCAACCAGACACTGTGTTAACCTTCTCTCGTCTCTGTGGAATTTCACCCACAGCCTAGTCTCTCACATTAGGAGAAGGCAGCCTTAGCAGGATTAAATGGATTGTCCTGTTATATTTTCAATCATCTAGACTGAAATCCAGTCCTCTGTTCCACATCGACTCACTTCTTTATTACACAATGTTACACAATTAATTGAACTACCGGTAGTCTCCCAATTGCCAAATCCCTATGGAAACGATGTCTCTCTTAGCTGTGTCTCTATTCAGCTCGGTATATATATCCCCCTGTGTGTCTCTCCATTAGACATCTCCTCCCAGCTCTGAGAGTGAAGTGGCTCGTCTGGGTACTGTGAGGAAAGACTTGACGGTGAAGGGCAACCTGAACAACCTCTTCAAGCTGGGCCAGGAGGGCAAGTTCCGAGTCTACCACAACCAGTTCAGCACCAACACACTGGGCCTCAACAAGCACCAGCATCGTGAGGACCACGACAAGCGTCGCCACCTGTCCCATAAGTTCAGCCTAACCCCCGCCGGGGAGTTCAAGTGGAACGGCTCCATCCACGGCTCCAAGGTGTTGACCATCTCCACCCTGCGGCTCACCATCATCCAGCTGGAGACCAATGTCCCCGCCCCCTTCCTGCACCCAAACTGGGCCTCGCACAGGTACGCCCCAGCACAGACTACTTACTCTGGCATAGGAAAGTGGGGTTCAGACCTGTTTCACACAATGGAGAAATGGAATATTATTGACTGATAAGGTCATGTGTGAAATCATGTTTTGCCATATAGTGAGGTTGTGGGTTTGGGATTTTACAGGACAAACTGGATTAAAGCGGTGCAGATGTGCAGTAAGGCTCGGGAGTTTGCCTTGGCGCTGGCCATCATGGAGTGTGCCATCAAACCAGTGGTCATGCTGCCTGTCTGGAAAGATGCGCTTGGACACACCAGGTAAGAGACATTGGTTGTGAATCAAAGGACTTAATTCATTGCTGAATTGAGTTTTGAGTCATAGCACATCGACCCAACTCATCCTGCTCTCTGCGGTTTAGTGTACAATGCTAAACTGAATGAATTATATTGCTTCACTGCTCTGCTGATTATGAAGCATTCTGTTCACCTCTCTTCAGTGCAGAGGTCTGTAGTGGTGTGGGCAAATGTATGCAGAGTAGCTGACGCTTTTCCCATGAGTGAGAGGAGGTTCATTGTTGAAGATAATGGAGCCCTGACGAAACAAGCCAGTCACCTTGCCGTTTTGATGTCTTTTTTTCACTCTCCCCCCTCCCTCTCCCTTCAGGCTCCATCGCATGACCTCCATGGAGCGGGAGGAGAAAGAAAAGGGGAAAAAGAGAGAGAAAAAACTGGAGGATGAGGAGACTATGCAGCAGGCCACCTGGGTGAAGTACACCATCCCCATCAAACACCAGGTAAATCTGGGTTCACTTTCCTCTCAAGTCCTGTTTGGGCTTTTATGACTGCATGACGTCTGACAACATAATCATCCCATCTTTTGTATGCGATTGTGTTGTCTTTTATCTAACTGGTTCTTTCTCTCTGTGTGTAAGGTGTGGAAGCAGAAGGGGGAGGAGTACAGAGTAACTGGGTATGGGGGCTGGAGCTGGGTCAGTAAGACTCACGTCCATCGCTTTGTTCCCAGGCTACCAGGGAACACCAACGTCAACTACCGCAAAGCACTCGAAGGTAAGTGTTTCCTCTGTACACATATTATCTCTGTCTTATCTCACTGATGATGATCAAGGGCACTCAAGCGGAAAATTTGGCTCCAGCATGCCTCAGTATAAATTAGGTGCTTCATGTGTTTTCATTTTAATCTCTCTACAGCAGCTAAAACTGGCAAAGAAAATGCGACATCCGGCCCGAACAAACGAAAATGTTTGCCCAAAGCACCAACAAGCTCAGAAACCCAGGCAAAAGAAGAGTCTACTCCAATTACTGAAGAAAAAGACAAGGAGGAAACCTCCACCATGGAGTCATCTGAGAGCACTTCACCAGGAGAGGGGCAAACTCTGAAAGAGAAGGAAGAGAAAAATATCACAGAGAAGGTGGAGGAGAAGAAAGATGATCAGGTGGAGGAGAAGACTGAGGGCAAGATGGATGTTGACCCCAGTCCACCAGACACCTGTCTCAGTGAGGAAAAAGGTACAATGATATTACTTTTCATCAATAAACAAAGAGGGTCCCCTGCTGTTTCTCTGAATAAGACATTTTATTAGATGACATTTGGTATTTTCCCCGTTCTTGCTATGATTGGTTGTGTTCTATATTCATCTGGTACTTAGCAGCTGTCTATCAGGTCTCACAGTTAGCATTTTTTGGCTAATATCATTCATGGAGTTCTCTCTCTCTCTTTTAGGTATAGTGGACAGCAAATGCCCCTCGTCACTGACGGACCCTGCTGTGAAGGAGGAGCCCGGGGAGGAAGAAGAACCAAGGCAGGAGGACTCTGAGGCCAAGCCACCTGTCCGCCCCTTCAACTGGGATGTGGTGAACGTCAGCGAGGGCTTCCAGCTCCGTACGGCCTACAAGAAGAAGGTGAAGACGTCCAAGCTCGACGGGCTGCTGGAGCGCAGAGTGAAACAGTTCACCCTGGAGGAGAAGCAGAGGCTAGAGCGCCTCAAACAGCAGTCAGCCCTGGCCAAACACACAGTCTCCAAGGAGAAAGTTAATACAGGGACTCCCACCACCATCAAGGCTTCTACAGCAGACAAGTTAGCAGTGACACCGTGCACTAGTCTGAAAGCTGAGGGACAAGCAGACTCAGTAGTTAAAGACACAATTGTTAAAAGGCTTGACTTTGACCAGGAGCAGCCAGTGAAATCCCAGCCCTCAGGAGAGACAGATATTCTGGACGTTAGATTAGGCTCCACCTGTAAACCCCAGGCAGCAGGAGCCACAGGCCCCAACCTCAACACCACAGGGTTGGCCAACCATGAGAGCAGCGTTCAGGGCCATGGTGGGGCGTTATCTCAAACGGAGCTGAATGGAGGCTCCCAGAAAAGCATAGACCTCAATAACAAAGTCAATTTGACATCTCTAGAACCGGCTTTAGGTGTGGCCAAACCTCCCAGAGCAGAAGTGACGATAGCAGGAGAAAACGGTAGGAAGCATGGTTATGAGGAGACAGAGCAAGGTAATGGACAGAGGGAGATAGAAAGCATGGACGTAGACCAAAGCAAACCACATTTAGTGCAGGTGAACGGGAAAGACGCTGTTGACACCAAGGCTCCTGTAGACTCAAAGATGCACTTAGACCTGGCCAACAAAGTGGACACCAAGGTCATGCTCCAGACGTTAGAGGGTGAGATCAAAACACTGCCAGTGAAGGAGCCTGTAAAATCCATTATGAACGGTACTCTCTCTCAGGACGGGTTAAAGGTCAACAACACTGTGTTAGCCACCAGCCCAGCCTTGGCGGACGTAGAGAGAAAGGTTGTGGTGTCCGAGCCTGACTATCTGCCACCTCAGAAGGTTGCCAGACTGGAGAATAATAGCGACAGGGTGGCAGACTGCGTCACGTCATCACTGTTAGGGCCGCCCACTGGTGTTCCCACGGTAAGCAACAGCACCAAGTCTGAGCCAATGGAGATTGGGCAGACGGCATCCAATAAGATCACCCCGTTTCCTATCCCCACTGCAGAGGAGTCCAGCTTGAGTAACAACACCACAGAGAACAGCAGTAGCAGTACTGAGGTGCTGAAGACCATCACCCAAGTCACCACAACCACTACTACCACCATGTCAACAGAGTCTCGCACAGTGCAGATAACCGAGGTCTCCAGCAGCACTAAGCCTGCAGTGACGCCTGCTGCAGAGACCAGTGCTGTATCTACCCTCACCACCATGACCAAGACCACCGTCACCAGGGTCAGCTCCCCGGCCCTCGGGGCCGCCGTCTCCGAGGAGACCAAGACTGTTGTCACTGCAACGTTGATAGATGTCAAATCTGTCCCCTCAGGCTCTTCAGTCACCTCCATGACAGTCAGTAAGGAATACTCCACCAGAGACCGTGTCCGGCTGCTAAAGTTCTCCCGCTCCAAGAAGACCCGCTCTGGTACCGCCCTCCCCTCCTACCGCAAGTTTGTCACAAAGAGTAGCAAGAAGAGCATCTTTGTACTGCCTAATGATGACCTGAAGAAGCTGGCGAGGAGAGGGGGCATCAGAGAGGTACCCATCTTCAACTACAACGCCAAGCCAGCCCTGGACATCTGGCCCTATCCCTCCCCCAGACCCACCTTTGGAATCACGTGGAGGTTAGTCACGTAGTTGACCCTTAGCCATTAGGCTGCCATTGACGCAGTGGACCACCTCATATGCCGTGCGCTGAAATGAAAACACAGAAAGACAACAATTGAAAACATGGAACCATGTACATTTGTCCATTAAGCTGTTTGGTTAAAGGTTGTTTTGATAACACTCACTGACTTGGGTCTCCTATGCAGATACCGTCTCCAGACTGTGAAGTCTCTGGCAGGGGTCAGTCTGATGCTGCGGCTGCTCTGGGCCTGCCTGAGGTGGGATGACATGGCTGTCAAGCCCTCCCCTGCTGTAGGAACCACCCGCACAGGTGAGTGCACAGCAATCCTACCCTCCTCTCCCTCTCTCTGCCCTCCTCATTCCTGTCTCTCAATTTGAAGATGAGGCACCATTTCAAACGGACATATTTCCTTTCTGCTTTCCCCAGAATCCTCGGAGACAGCGATCACCACAACAGAGATCATCAAGCGGCGAGATGTGGGGCCGCACGGCATCCGGTCTGAATACTGCATCAGGAAGATCATCTGCCCCATTGGCGTTACCGAAGCTCCCAAAGGTAAAAGGATGAAACTGCATCCCAAATTCTCTTAGGATCACGCTGTCACAATCCTATAGTGGTCTCATGAGTCTTTGCTTTGGATTGCCCTGCTCAGCTTGTTCCTCACCTCTTCTAGTGTTCTCTCCCAAGTACCTGAGTAGGCAAATCCTTTGCAATGTAAGTGAAAATATGGAGTTTGAGAGAGTTGTTTATCCCACAATAGAAAGGATGACATTAATTGACAGATGTCGTTTACCTCATTCTCTACCTCATCCTTTCTTTGTCCTCCTGGGTAGAAACTCCCACTCCCCAGAGGAAAGGTCTGCGCTCCAGCGCTCTGAGGCCAAAGAAGCCTGAGCCGGCCAAGCAGACTGGGCCCATCGTCTTAGAGACGTGGGTGGCCGAGGAGGAGCTGGAGATCTGGGAGATCAGAGCCTTTTCAGAAAGGTGAGCAGGTGGACTGTCCTTAGCCTTGTTGCTGGGGCTGGAGAGAATAAGCTGCTGTACTGCTTGATATTATGTGACCTTGGAACCTATACTTCCCTCAAGATGTCTTGTAACCCTGCCCAGGTATGTTGTCATTGGATGTAGTATGACTAACTGGCTTGTCCTCTTGTGGTCACAGGGTAGAGAGGGAGAAGGCCCAGGCTGCAGACCAGGCTAAGGTTAGTAGAACGCTGAAGACAGCAGAGGAGGCCAAGGCCCAATTGGAGGCTCAGCTGAAGCACCAGAGATTGGCTGCTCAGCAGGTGGGAAGATCAGACAAGTTTCCACCTTGCACTATGGTGACACCTAGCCTCCCTACAATCCACCCCCCCCCCAGCCCAAACCTGGGGGGGCACAAACACTAAACACTGGGAGCTGGGACATTTCAAGGGCCTCTGTTTGGGTTGGTTTTGATCCGAATAACTGTCCTTTTAAACCATGTGCAATTACAAATGTGTATTGGAAGTTATGTTATGTATTATTCAGATGAGACATGTACTCTCACTCTTTTACTCTGGTCTCCACTTTCCAATGAGTTTGGTGTTTCTATGTGGTTTAGCATAGATTTAGCATCTGAACCTTTGCGTTGTAGAAACGGTTGGAGCAACAGAAGCCTGGTGCCACCACCCCCACCCCCACCAGCACCCCTACAACCTCAGTCTCTGGCACTCCGGCATCCCTGACCAGCCAGGTCACCCCGGGGACTAAACTGGTCCTGGCCACCAAGCTGGGGACACCTGTCACATTCCAGCAGAACAAGAACTTCCATCAGTCGTTTGCTTCCTGGGTCAAGCAGGGCCAGGGTAGTCCAGGTGAGTTTGGTGACGAATAGCTGCTCATACAAAATCATGGCAGTGGCTACTGTGGGGGTGTGTTTTAAGTTGATAGTGATCCTTGGTAGTAGTGTTGAAATATTATTTTTCATATTTCCATGTTTTTGGTCAAAAGTCATTTTCGTTCCCCATTCACTTTTTAATGGTGGCCATTGAAGTTCACTTGTGGATGTCAAACTGTTACAACAACATAGATCATTTTAGTGTTTGGATTCTTCTTTTTTCATTTGACCTATTTTGATAGATATTTACAGTATGTTGAATTGCCTTAATGGGCAGTGGTGTCCACTTCCTGTATCTGAAACCCAGTCAAGTGTGGGGCTGGGAAAGGGGAATTCTAAAAACCTTTGAATAACTTTTGACTCCTAGAAAAAAGGTTTCAGGCTCATAATCAGTTAAGTCCAAAAAGTCTTAAAAGCATATGCAAAGGCTTTGTTTGAATCAAGCTGGGGGGGAAAGGACCCCTTAGTGGACACCACTGCTATACACCCTGGCTGTTGTGGTTGCACTTTGCACACGGTGTGTGACTGCAGGTGGGGTGTGTCTTGCAGCCTCTACCTGCTCACGGGCCACCGTGGCCAACAGCATGGTCACCACCTCTGGACAAACGTTCCAGATCTCTGCCAGCCCGGTGACCATGGCTGGCCAGGTCATCACCGCCAAGCTACCCATTCCAGCCAACAGCAAGATTGTTACGGTCAACATGCCAACCACACAAGGAGGTATGGATGACCTTGCCGTCTGTAAGGTTTTAGCCGGCATGATCGCATTGACCAGGCCTACCCCCACTCAGCAGGCCTACCCCCACTCAGCAGGCCTACCCCCACTCAGCAGGCCTACCCCCACTCAGCAGGCCTACCCCCACTCAGCAGGCCTACCCCCACTCAGCAGGCCTACCCCCACTCAGGAAAACCATGAACCATCTCACCCCAGTGGAACCTTTGAGGGGCTTTGAGGTGTTGCTTTTGGTTTGAGTGTGCTGGCTGCCCTACCTAGAAAATGCCACTGATTTATACAAGAACATTCCAGGAAGGAGGACCCCTGGGATGCCCTGTCTTTCTCGCTCAGTAACAGACACAGTAATGGCTGTCCTGTCTGTCAGATTATTGATCCAATGGAAGCTTCCTTACGGTATCTTGGTTGGACTGAGTCCCAGACAGTCTCAACACAAAGGACCTGTTCTGCTTGATCAATACAGTCTGTTCTGCTTGATCAATACAGTCTGTCCAGGTCATCTGCAAGAGGGGCAGGTGAAATTTCTCCCACTGATGGCTGTGACTTGCCAGTATATTTAGAGATGTGATTCAACCTAGTATTTCTTCGGCAAACTCAATTCCTAGTTCCATGAGCTTTTAACAAGGGCGTTTGACTTGTTGTAAATCTCATTATTGAGGTTCAACACCCTACTGTTGATCTTGTAGTGAATTCATGCTGCTTAACACAGTCCCTCTCCGTCACAGGTATGGTGCAAGTCCAGCAGAATGTCCTGGGCATTATTCCATCCAGTACCCCAGGCAACCAGCGGACCTACTCCTCATTCCAGAACCGCAACGCCACCATCAACATCAGACCCAACACCTCCACCTCAACCACCACTCAGCCGGTAGAGAATAGACATCCAAACAGACCTATCCCTCTCTCTCTCTCACATATTATTGCTCTGTCTTTTTCCCTCTTATGCTCTCCCCTGCTCTTTCTTTGAGTTATAATCTTAATTAGAATATAGTGAATTTAGCATAATCATGTGTACAGTATCATTTATTTGTGTTTTGTTTCTTTGGCCCAGGTCATTGCCACCGGAGCCCAGATCCGTCCAGGCATGACGGTGATCCGATCGCCCCTGCAGCAGGGCACCACCATGGGCAAAACCATCATCAGAACCCCCTTGATGATGCAACAAGGTATTCTACCAGCCAGTAGGTCTCTCCTCTGCCGCCTCCCAACCTGTGGCTGCATGGCTCTGCTCACTCCTCAGCATGCACATTACAGGCAGTCTGCAACATTGCTTTGTGTTGACATGTTTATACGTATTCATTTTATTCGGATGGATACTATATTTAGAACTGTATTGGTAGTCCGCAGATGTTAACTGTATGTATGACCTCCAGTCAATTCATTCATGATAAGCCACCTGATTTGTCTTGGGACTGTCCCATGCACTTTTCTTATTTAAGGCTACTCACTGTCTGTCCTCTAGGCCAGCAGCAGGTGGTGACTCAGATCATCCGGGGCCAACCTGTCTCCACAGCAGTTTCCAGTGCCAGCCCTGTACAGACCAGTGCAGGCCAGAGGATGCTGGGTGCCGCCCCGTCCCCCTGTCCTGTCACCCCTGCCCCCGGGCAGTCCCCATCACCATCCACCCCCCAAGGCGGCCGACCACAGCAGGGCCAGGTCAAACTCACCCTGGCCCAGCTCACCCAGCTAACGCAGGGGGCACAGGTGAGGAGCCACCTGCTCTCTTTTACACCTACTTTCACACATACTCTCACACTCCTGTTAGATGTATTCTCTGTGTGTTTCTATGTCTGACTGTGTGTGTCTGTGTGTTTCAGGGAGGGAACCAGGGTCTCACAGTAGTAATCCAGGGACAGGGCCAGACCACAGGCCAGCTGCAGGTCATCCCCCAGGGGGTGACAGTCATCCCAGGCCCTGGGCAGCAGCTCATGCAGGCTGCCATGCCCAACGGCCAGGTGCAGCGCTTCCTCTTCACCCCAGGGGCAACAGCCCCTGTCCCCAACCCCGCCACCACACCCAGTGCTGCTGTCACCCCCGTCACAGCCACCACAACACCCTCAGGGCCAGGTATGAGGCCAAGCCACTTCAACAAGCATCGTACACAAGGCTTTGCAGAGTTGTGAATTAGAATGTTCATTTGGATTGGTCTCTAGTTTGTGTAGATGTGTTAATACTGTGCTGCTGTCTCTCTCTCCTCCGTTGCAGCACTGTCTCAGCCTCCGGTTCAGACTCCCGCCACCTCTCAAGCACCGGCAACACCAGTCCAGCCTCCTCAACAGGCTATTGCTCGTGTCCAGCCTCCTCAACAGGCTATCGCTCGTGTCCAGCCTCCTCAACAGGCTATCGCCCGTGTCCAGCCTCCTCAACAGGCTATCGCCCGTGTCCAGCCTCCTCAACAGGCTATCGCTCGTGTCCAGCCTCCTCAACAGGCTATCGCTCGTGTCCAGCCTCCTCAACAGGCTATCGCTCGTGTCCAGCCTCCTCAACAGGCTATCGCTCGTGTCCAGCCCCCTCAACAGGCTATCGCTCCAGTCCAGCCCCCTCAACAGGCTATCGCTCCAGTCCAGCCCCCTCAACAGGCTATCACTCCAGTCCAGCCCCCTCAACAGGCTATCACTCCTGTCCAGCCCCCTGCCCTCGCTCCTGCCCCCCCTCCAGTGTCCACACATCAGACTCAACCCCCTCAGACTCAAGTCCACATCCCCCTCCAGTCCCCCACTGCCTTACCCATCCAGCAGATAACCCAGATCCCAACCTCACCACAACCGGTCCATATGAAGACTCTCTCGGTCTCCCCTTCCGTCACCCAGGCCACAGTGAGGCCCATTCAGGCCCATGCTCAACTCCAGCCCCAGGTTCCGGCTCAGATCAGGCCCCAGCAGCAGCTGCAGCTCCACCACCAACCCCAACTGATCACAGTGCCGGGGCTGCAGCAGCAGGTCCAGGTGCTGGGCACCATCCAGACCCACGTGGCAGCCCAGCTCCAGGCCCAGCAGGGTGGGGCGGTGCCCCAGCAGATCAAGCTGCAGCTGCCTATCCAGATCCAGCAGGCAGGGGGCCAGGGGCAGGCCCACCAGATCCAGAACGTGGTGACCATCCAGACGGCCAGCGTGCAGGACCACCTGCAGAGGATCCAGCAGCTCAGAGAGCAGCAGCAGAAGAAGAAGCAGCAGGAGGCCAAAAGGGAGCAGAGCCTGCAGGCCTCCAGCCCCAGCGACATCATCCAGAAACAGGTGGTGATGAAGCAGAATGCTGTGATAGAAAATCTGAAACAGAGGAAGACCATGACTCCAGCAGAGCGGGAGGAGAACCAGAGGTATGGCTGTCATTGTTCACAGACATGACCCTTACATAACGACATTCATATGAATTACAGTACATGTTTTATCTATTTCTCAGTTCCACAACCTTATTATGCTTAATCCTACCAACAATCGCCAACTATTTTGTGTTAGTTGTATTTTGTCTGATTCCATGATGAGTCTGACAAGCCCTCCCTTCCTCTATCCCCTGCTGAGTAGAATAATCGTCTGCAACCAGGTGATGAAGTTCATCCTGGACAAGATCGACAAGGACGAGAAGCAGGCGGCTAAGAAGAGGAAGAAGGAGGAGTCTGTGGAGCAGAAACGCAGCAAGCAGAATGCCACCAAGCTCTCGGCGCTGCTCTTCAAACACAAAGAGCAGCTCAAGGCTGAGATCCTGAAGAAGAGGGCTCTACTGGACAAGGAGCTGCAGCTGGAGGTTCAGGTCAGTGCCAACGCCACCTCTGCATCATAGGCCACTGTATTGTAGCGCTCCAGTAGGGTGCAGTAGTGTGATATTGGATGTGTTGAGAAATATTGCGGCCACTGCCCAGGAATTCCTTACATTGTGATACCCACTGTGAACCATTCTCTCTCTCTCTCTCTCTCTCTCTCTCTCTCTCCCCTTCCTTTCCCCTGTCTCTCTCTCTCTCTCCTTCCTTTCCCCTATGTCCTTCTCTCTCTCAGGAGGAGCTGAGGAGGGACATCAGCAGGCTGAGGAAGGAGAAGGAGAAGGCCCAAGCTGCAGCCTCTCAGGCAGCCGCTGCCGCAGCCCAGGTAGCCTCATCCCTCTCCCCCACCATGGCCTCGCCCTCCTCCGCCCACAAACGCAAGAGGGACGACGAGAGGGACTCGTCCTCCGCCAAGCCCAAGAAGAAGAAGATGATATCCACTACCTCAAAGGATCACAAGAAGGAAGTCAAGCTGTACTGTGTCTGTAAAACGCCCTATGACGAGGCCAAGTAAGATACGGATGCACCATATCGGGTTCCCATTGAAACACTGAACATGTAACTGAACTGTAGCATGTATGTCAAAGACGTGGAACTTAAGTCCACATGGTTTCAGGTTCTACATTGGGTGCGACCTGTGCTCCAACTGGTTCCACGGTGCGTGTGTGGGCATCACGGAGAAGGAGGCCAAGAAGATGGACGACTACGTCTGTAACGGCTGCAAGCAGGGCCAGGACTCACAGGACTCAGAGGGCACTACGGAGGAGCTGTACTGCATCTGCCGGACGCCATATGATGAAACACAGTATGATAACACAATACTAATAAGGTTATAGCTTGGGTGAACTGAATGTTATAGGTCCAAATATCCCTGACCTGTACTTCCCATGTCTTTTCTCCCAGGTTTTACATTGGCTGCGACCGTTGCCAGAACTGGTACCACGGGCGCTGTGTGGGCATTCTGCAGAGTGAGGCCACCCACATAGACGAGTACGTGTGCCCGCAGTGTCAATCCACGGAGGACGCCATGACGGTCCTCACACCGTTAACCGACAAGGACTACGAGGGTTTAAGAAGAATCCTGTGCTCCTTACAGGTATGAAAGCCTGTGGTCTCCTCTGTTCAGTGTCTTTACTGATGATGCATTTGATATGGATATGGCCAGAGTTGGGAGTCACATCATGTACCCTGTCTTGAATAAATGAAATGATAAAATGAAACAACATTGCATTGCAGGACCAGTGTTCTGGTCTGGGGCACTACATTCTCAACATACTTCAGTATACCACTGTTGTAAATCTAGTGAAACATCTATTTTTCTGTTAACAGGCTCACAAAATGGCGTGGCCGTTCCTTGAACCAGTAGATCCCAACGATGCTCCTGATTATTATGGCGTTATAAAGGAACCGATGGGTAGGGCAAGGGCAGATCTCTAAATCACTGTAATGTCATTGACTGTCGCTATTATTTCACATCAAATTTTATTGGTCACATACACATGGTTAGCAGATATTAATGCGAGTGTAGCGAAATACTTGTGAGAAAAAACATTGTAATCTTGAATGTGTTGGAAAGTAGACACAAAATTTGTACTTGGCCAGTGTTTATGTTGATAGTTTGGAAAATATAATAATTGACCAACACATTTACCTTTGGTCACCCTTCTCTATGTTTCATCCCCAGACCTCTCCACAATGGAAGACAGATTACAGAAACGGTATTACAACAAGCTCACTGAGTTTGTGGCGGACATGACTAAAGTCTTTGACAACTGCCGCTACTACAACCCCAACGACTCCCCCTTCTTTCAGTGTGCCGAAGTTCTGGAGTCATTCTTTGTACACAAGCTCAAAGGTTTCAAAGCTAGCAGGTAATTTTAGAGCTCTCATGACTCCCAAAGCTCTTCAGAGGCCCCGTCATTAAGTCTCCTTTTAGAAAAGACTCCCTCCGTCATGCATCATCTGACATTAGGGCATGGGTAATGGCTTGGCAGTCATATAATGTTCATGACACTCCATGTGACTGATTGAATCTGCTTTTGAGAATTTCCCAAGAACACCCTTTTTAATATTTTCTTTTTCATTAAACCATGCATCTGTGTCATGCTAGTTAGCCTCATGCACTCTCTGGGCATGTCAGTTTGTGTTGTAGTAGCCTGACTTTGGCTGTGGTCTTTCCCACAGACCTGGCTGTGGTTTGTGGGCTGCTTGGTAGAGGGATGCAGAGTCTTACCAAAGCCTACAGGGCTGACTTCAGCTCAGACATCCTCCCTGCAATAGTTTTCAATAGAGCTTCATTAATGTTTGCTCCATCTCTGTGTCATGCATCACCTTGCATTGTCTCTTTCACCTGTACCGCATGCATTTGATTTATGCCACTCATTCTCTCTTTCTTGCAGATTGTGATGTCATAAGTCTGACGTTATAGCTGGAGTCTGAGCTGGATGCTGGGGTCTCTAGTAGTGAATCATGGAACTTGCTGTTTCATAAACAGTGGAAATTCTGTGTGATTATTTAAGATTTAAAGAAATAAACACACAAACACACACAAGTGTTCTATCAGTGAAACAAACCATGCTTAAAAGTACATTTGCAAGTATAGAAGCCGAATTCTAAAGATGCCTTCCGTGACAATCACAAAATGGCAGCCATGTTGACACTTACAAATCAAGTTTTCAAGGGATATGCTTTTTCTCTATTATTTTGGTAATTTTACCATTTAACATCATATCAGTTATCAGCAAGATGAGTGTCAGGGAAGCTTTTACTTAGAAATGTGTAATAAGCTTCACCCAGAAATGCATTTTTTTATTTGTAGTTAGTTATTCTTGGAGAGGGAGATATAAAAACAACATTTGGGACCACATGTAAAGCTGTATATTTTATTATATATTTATCAAATTAAGTTTCTCTCTTCCTCATGGCCTTCTTTCAGCTGATTTAAATATCATGCATTTGTAATGAATGGGCATGATTTTAATATAGTGCACAGGTTTTGTAGGTAAATTATAGCTTAACTACTGGTTGATTTATTATTGGGATGTTTTAAATTTAGTGATTTAAAAAAAAAAAATAAGATTGGTATTGTATGGTTTTTAATCCTTTTGTGAAGGATTATTTTATGGTTAAAACAAAGAGAGCCTATGGTCAGAGGAATTTATATAGACTTAAAATAATAAATAAAATGTCACGGCTTAACTATATTGGACCCCATGCCTTACTGCATGAAGGTACCTCAGGATGTAGACGTGAAGCACCATTTTCAGTGACTAAGTCATTCCCGATGAATTAGACCAACATGGCTGCTCTCTCCTTCCTGACCCCATGGCATCCATTTTTTGTATCACTGTTTTGTTTGTTTTTTGTTCATGTCAGTATGTTTAAACTATTCATAAACATTTTTAAAGGTTCTCAACTGTTCCCCTTTTCTACATTCTATAGGTCTCATAACAACAAACGACAGACTTCGACCTCTTAGTATATACCACATATTTGAACAACAAAAAAATGCACTCTGCGAGAATTGGGTTAAATTCTGAACAATTAATCCATGTTGGGACCTGGCTCCTGTGCTTTGTCCACTCCTTTCCCTCCTTCTGGCCCCACTACGCAGCCCCTAAAGGAAGACTCTCCCTCCTTCTGGCCTCACTACGCAGCCCCTAAAGGAAGATTCTCCCTGTAAGACCAGCAGCGCTGCTCCCACCGAACTGTCAGGTGGAGCTGCTGCCTGCCCACCTCTGCCACATGGACATTTGACAAGGGGTTAAAATGGAGGGTTTGAATAAAGGCATTTCTGAAAAAGGTTACCTTGAAGAAAATACTTTCTTTGGAGATCTCATGTTTCCTTGTTTGTTCTTCTTGATTTGATTCTTTGTTACCCCTCTAGCTAGTTGAAGAAATTAAGAAAAGCGTACACATTCATGCCCATAAAAAAAAACATTTGATGCTTGTTTGAACGTTGAAAAATGTTGAGCTGAGTTGCACTCAGTGTATCAGATTGCACAGTGACAGTTATGTGTCTATACCCTTTCAATCACTTTATTAGAGGTGGGTTGAAAGATACATCTCATTGGGAAGGACTTGCTTGAGTTTGGACCTACTAGCTTTCTGGACACTTAACAGTTTGAGTTTCAGTCAAGCTATGCTGAAAGGAATAAAGTATTTGGTATTAATTGCCCAGCAGTAATGACACTGCTAAGGATAAAAACTATGTATTTGAAGGTATCCTGCCCTGTTTGTAAAACTTGTCAGATTTTGAATTTTTGTTTTTCTATTACAGCTGAAGAGATTGATGTATATGAAACATAATAAATGGAGAAGACTGAGCTCTCTTCCACTACTGAAAGTGTTGGCATATGCTTTTGTGAAATAAATTGCTTTAGCTATATGAAAATATTTTTCCCTAAAGCATTTACAGTGCATTCAAAGTATTCAGACCCCCTTGACTTTTTCCACATTACAGCCTTATTCTAAAATGAATAAAATAGTTGTTTCCCCTCTACACACAATACCCCATAATGACAAGGTAAAAACAGGTTTAGGAATTTTAGCAAATGTATTAAAAATGTGTAAATAATAATCACATTTACATAAGTATTCAGACCCTTTACTCAGTCCTTTTTGAAGCACCTTTTGGCAGCGATTACAACCTTGGGTCTTCTTGGGTATGACGCTACTAGCTTGGCACACCTGTATTTGGGGAGTTTCTGGAGATCCTCAAGCTCTGTCAGGTTGGATGGGGAGCGTCGCTGCACAGCTATTTTCAGGTCTCTCCAGAGATGTTCAATCAGGTTCAAGTCCGGGCTCTGGCTGGGCCACTCAAGGACATTCAGAGCCACTCCTGGGTTGTCTTGTCTGTATGCTTAGAGTCGTCCAGTTGGAAGGTGAACCTTCGCCTCAGTCTAAGAACCTGCTCCAAAGCACTCAGGACTCCATCAAGGATCTCTCTGTACTTTGCGCTGTTCATCTTTCCCTCGATCCTGACTAGTCTCCCAGTCGCTGAAAAACATCCCCACAGCATGATGCTGCCACCACCATGCTTCACCGTAGGGATGGTGCCAGGTTTCCTCCAGACGTGACGCTTAGCATTCAGGGGAAAGAGTTCAATCTTGGTTTCATCAGACCAGAGAATCTTGTTTCTCATGGTCAGAGTCCTTTAGGTGCTATTTGGCAAACTCCAAGCGGTCTGTCATGTGCCTTTTACTGAGGAGTGGCTTCCGTCTGGCCACTCTCTACCATAAAGGCCTGATTGGTGGAGTGCTACAGATATGGTTGTCCTTCTGGAAGGTTCTCCCTCCGAAAAGCAACTCTGGAGCTCATCGGGTTCTTGGTCACCTCTGTGACCAAGGCCCTTCTCCCCCAATTGCTCCATTTGGCCGGGCAACCAGCTCTAGGAAGAGTCTTGGTGGTTCCAAACTTCTTCCATTTAAGAATGATGAAGGTCACTGTTCTTGTGGACCTTCAATGCTGCAGACATTTTTTGGTACCCTTCCCCAGATCTGTGCCTCGACACAATCCTGTCTCAGCGCTCTACAGACAATTCCTTCAACCACATGGCTTGATTTTTGCTCTGACGCACTGTCAACTGTGGGAACTTATATAGACAAGTGTGTGCCTTTTCCAAATCATGTCCAATCAATTGAATTTACCACAGGTGGACTCCAAGTTGTAGAAACATCTCAAGGATGATCAATGGAAACAGGATGCACCTGAGCTCAATATCGAGTCTCACAGCAAAGGGTCTGAATACTTATGTAAATAAGGTATTTCTGTTTTTTATTTGTAATAAATATGCAAAAATTTCTAAAAACCTGTTTTTGTCATGATGTGGTATTGTGTGTAGATTGATGAGAAATAAAAAAAATGATTTAATACATTTTAGAATAAGGCTGTAACGTAACAAAATGCACTGTACATTATTTAATTGGCAGTTATGGGTAAGACCTTATGATCTCATCAACTAGCTGCATCTATATAATTAGAATTTCCGTTAATAGGACTGACCAGATGGGAGTCCAGTGACCCTTTATCCCCAGTTCCAGGCATTCATGTCTGGATTGTATGCATATACAATGCTATATTGTAGGACATGTAAATGCTATATTCAGAGGTTGATGTTGATTATTGGTCATGATACAAAATAGTCAGTGTAATGTTTATCCATATATCTTAACAGATTTTAGTTGTCTGGGTTCTCTGATTTTAAGCGTATCTTCTGGGCGGTTTGAAACAACTCCTTGAATTGCATCAGATTTAGATATTGATTTCCACACACAGACCTAAGCAGAAAACACATTTTGAACGGTTATATTTAATAACACAAAAGCAACTGTTCCAACATGAACTTGTTTGGAAAAATTGTTTCTTATATGATACTGATATAATACAAATTGAATGAGGGCATGGGATTACTGAAATCTCGCGATAGGTCTCTACTGACAACACTTCCAGAGCGCCCTGTGATTTTTCAAAACAGTCCAATAGGGTGATGCTTTTAATCGAACTGACCAACCAGGGAGCTTTGTGACAAGAATTTAAAGGTCTGTACAAATGTTCAATGTATTAGCTAGAATTTCTGAAGAAGGACCGGGTAAGTGCTTGTCAAGTACTCATATTTTGTACTGGTTGGCAAATATTCGATGTACTTCTATATATTACTGCTTTACTTTGTTGTTGGGGTTTGCTAGCAACTCTTCCTGGTCACTTGTGACTGATATAACTTTATAGAAAAGCCAAAAACGTGTTCTTGGATCCACGCTAGCAATTCGTATTATAAAGCTAGTTGTTACATTTCGTTTAGGTGTTCAAAAAAATATTTCTTTATCAAACTTCTTCGAACATTTTTATCAGTTTGCCCAAATATGTCTGCTGGCAACGAGAACGGTGTCCGTCTGGACAAGTTCAAGAATAAGGGAAAAGATGCGAATGTAAGTGACATGTATGCATGGCACATTTTTCACTTCAAATGTGTTCATGGCTTGCTAGCTAAATGAATCTGGCTAGGCACAGTCAATGACGATTGTTGATCACTTTGCAGGAACTTAGACGCAGGAGAGTAGAAGTGAACGTCGAACTTCGCAAGGCAAAGAAGGACGATCAGATCTTCAAAAGAAGAAATGTCACCACTTTGGTCGACGAGGCAACATCCCCACTTCAAGAGAAAAGCCAAAACTGTCAGGTGAGTTTGTTAGACCTGTCTGTTTATACAATTCCAGTGGCGCACAACTGGCCCAGCGTCATCCGGGTTAGGGGAGGGTTTGGCAGGGGAAGGCCGTAAAATAAGAATTTCTTCTTAATTGACTTGCCTAGTAAAATAATTCCAATGTAAACAACCTGTTGTCTTAATTTACAGGCCACTCGACAGTGGACCGTGGAGGAGATTCTTGCTGGTGTGAACAGTAACAACCTTGATGCCCAGCTCAATGCCACGCAAGCTGCAAGGTAAATTAATCAACTTAAAACTGTCTGGGAAATCCTGTATTTATTTTGGCAGTGTTTTTAAAATGTATTTTTAAGTGTTGGCTACCATGATCATGATTGGTTGCTTTTTCAATTCTCATTACAGGAAGTTGCTATCCCGTGAGAGACATCCTCCAATTGACCACATCATCAGTGCTGGGCTGATTCCTAAGTTAGTTGCTTTCTTGGGTTTGGAGTCAACCCCTATCCAGTTTGAGGCTGCCTGGGCTCTAACCAACATTGCATCTGGAACATCTGACCAGACCAGTGCTGTTGTGGAGGGCGGAGCCATTCCAGCCTTCATCAGACTTGTCATATCCCCCCACCCCCACATCAGCGAGCAGGCTGTGTGGGCTTTGGGTAACATTGCAGGTAAAGCATTCCTCTTGTTACAGTATCTCATCAGTGTATAGAGCCCTAAACTGCATAAGTGATCGCCCACCCCTAACCTTGTGTCCTTGATTTATTCTGTTAGGTGATGGGTCGGTCTACAGAGACCAGGTCATCAAGCATGGAGCTGTGGCCCCCCTGCTTAGTCTGCTCGCTGTCCCTGAGCTCTCTTTGTTCTCTGTAAGTGTTCTTAGTGCCTAGTACTCTTAATGTGGTGACCCTTGGCAACCATTCATAAGCAATGGACAGTCACTTGACTTGTTTGTGACATGTTACAAAGTATCAGTCTTGTTTTTTGATAACTCCTTGCCCCACATTACTTTCCTCACTGGCCACTGGGAGGTGCTGTAACTCTATTTATTTGTCTTTCTCTGCAGTCTGGCTACCTGAGGAACATCACCTGGACGTTGTCAAACTTGTGCCGCAACAAGAACCCGTCTCCCCCTCTGGCAGCTGTGCAGCAGATCCTGCCCACTCTGGTGCGTCTGCTGCACTATGATGATAAGGAGGTGCTGGCAGACACCTGCTGGGCATTGTCCTATCTGACCGACGGGCCCAACGATCGCATTGAGGTGGTGGTGCAGACTGGCCTGATCTCCCGCCTGGTGCAGCTGCTTGGCTCTGGGGAGATCTCTGTTGTGGTATGTGCCCAGTCTAGTTATCCTGCAGAGGTGGTGGGCTGTCATCTACATTGATGAAGTAGTCACCATATTTATATATTTCAACATCTATGCTACTATGTCTTTTTTCACCCAAGTGCCCACTGTCTTTGACCTGTCTCCTTCAGACTCCTTCTCTGCGTGCCATTGGAAATATGGTGACTGGCACGGATGAGCAGACTCAGGCCGTACTCAACGCTGGGGCCCTCTCCATGTTCCCTGGCCTGCTTCGCCATCACAAGAGTAACATCCAGAAGGAGGCCTTCTGGACCCTGTCCAACATCACTGCAGGGAGAGACTCTCAGATCCAGGATATCATTAATGCTGGCCTGGTCCCTCTCATGGTGGATGTCCTACGCAAGGTATGTAGGTTTGTTTTCTGTAGTAATATCTTATATGGTAGGGTTTGTATAATTAGGAATGGTGGGATATTTTTTGTATAGTACTTATTCCTCATCTGCTTTTCTATACAGGGTGACTACAAGACTCAGAAAGAGGCAGTTTGGGCAATAACCAACTTTACCAGTGGGGGCACAGTTGAACAGGTTGTGTACCTTGTTCAAGCCAATGTGCTGGAGCCTCTGTTGAATCTACTCTCAACAAAGGACAGCAAAACCATCCTTGTCATCTTGGATGCCATCACCAACATTTTCCTGGTAAGGGGACCTTCTCGCCAAGAATTAGTAAATCTTATTACCGGTATAGACATTTGTACCCTATGACTGCAAGATTCGGGTGACATATTTATTCTTAACTTGTTTTGTCCATCAGGCTGGAGATAAGATTGGTGAAGCAGACAAGCTGTGCATGATGATCGAGGAATGCGGTGGGCTAGACAAGATTGAAGCTCTGCAGTCCCATGAGAATGAGCTTGTCTACAAGGCCTCTCTCAACCTGATTGAGAAATATTTCTCTGGCGAGGTGAGCATTGTTGTGTAATGGTGACTAATTTAACCTGTTCTATTATAGATGGTATGTTTCCTTTGCCTCAATTCTTCTTGCATGTTCTGTTTTCTAGGAAGAGGAAGACCAATGTGTTGCTCCAGAATTGACAACCAATGGCTATGCATTCCAGATCAGTGAGAACCAAAGCACTTTCAACTTCTAAATACCACTTTTCCTTTCATCTCTACTGTATACTGCCACTGTTTGTCCTCTGTAATAATGGACTTCTATTGTCTGAAATGTACATGTGTTATAAATGTCTGTAAATACATTTCTTAAAAGAAATTCCAACTACTGTAATTTGTTTGGATGGATTGACAATGCATTGAATTCCAATATGAATCTTTATAGCTTCCACCCTCTTGTTTCTTTAAGAACTAAATGCAAATAAACACTTTGCTACGGTATCTGGACTGTCAGACACTTAATTTTTTTTATTTTTAATTACCCCAGCAATCCGAAATGTCACTTGTCTGACAAAGCTGTATTTTCTCAGTCATTGGCATTTTGGCATCCGATAATTTCAGTTTAGCCAAGCCATACAGGCAGATGTTTCCATCCCCATTTCGTCATTGGTCATTTACTTACTAGCCTCCCTGAAGTGGGATCGGCACTGAAGGGCGCACGAGCTCAACAGTTCAACTCTCGTCTGGCTGGGAGGAGGACTGAATTCCAATCGGTCCGAAGCTGAAGATGTGAAGTGTGAACTCGGTTCGCTTGCTTACTGTAAAATAATTAGTCGGCCAGAACCCCGATTTGCAAGAGTATTTGGTCAATCAAATGCACTCTGCGGCATCCTATCTAGCAATTGTTTTTGTATGTGCGCGACAGCGATTGTGTGATCATGATGGCAGCAGTGCTGTCTACATCCGGGCAACAATGCCTTCACTCCATTATTGTTACTTCGGTCTGAAACTGGTTAGTCTTATTAAATATTAAACTGGAAGCAAGATGTCTAACCAAGGAGTTCGGCGAAATGGTCCGGTTAAACTGCGTTTAACAGGTAAGAGACTCAAAATATTGTCCCTCCACAAATGTGGCAACCTAGCGCGACCTAGCTACTATAGCTAGTTATGTTTATTGTGTGTCGCTAGCTCAGCTAACGACGTTAGTTTGTAGGACAAACGTGTGTGTTCGAAAGGGTGCTTGCTGTGGTTTAAAAGTTTGGGCGCACTTTAATATTTCGAGTAGGGCACGTTATGTATGTGGCAAATTAAACAAAAACTAGACTAAACGACACAGTAGCTAGATTACTGGGTAACGTTTCAGAAATATGATTTATAACGCGTGCTAAATTAGACAGTTAGCTAGCTTGTTGGCTTCTAATGTTAGCTAACCAGCTAATTTAACGTTAGCACAGGCAAAACAAAAGTAATCCGCCTGGGATTACTGTGAGTAGCTGGTTAACGAAATAGTAACATCACTAGTTTAATCAAGCTAGTTAAGAAATACTTGCTGTGCTAATTCAATTACGTCCACAATTTTGTGTAAGAACACTGTTAGGATAGATTACCCTGTTTCATTTTTAAACGACGCATATACCATAGTAGTCATGTTGGTAACTAACATTCTCATTAATTGCCATAAGTCTCATTGTCCCACATGACTATTCCTTGTGCTATTAATTTAGCTAATAAAACAATGCCATAGTTACTACACAATCTGTGTAATTGAAGCATCTAGATGGCGACAAAATGAGCTAGATGGAGAGACTATGGCTGCGTTTACACAGGGAGACCAATTCTGATCTTTTGCACAATTATTGCTGGGGGGAAAATTTGTTGGAAAAGATGGGAATTGGTCTGTCAGTGTAAACGCAGCATATCTCCCAGACAGTCCACATCATACTGCAAAGTGGGGATCAATTTCTCCCCCCCCCCCCCCCCCCCAGAATACTGTGGCTGTGATGCAAACAGGTCCTCAACGCACTCTCTGGGTCGCTCTTATTTGGTTTGTACCATTTCAACACAAACAGTGAAACGTTTACATGAGAGGACATTGTTTTGACTGGGAGAGGGGATGACAGCAGTGGTGTTTGATGTACCTCCAGGATCAGGGCCGAGTCAAATTCCAGGCCTTTCCATTCACCAGGAAGAGCCAAATTAAATATTTAAGCTAGTGCTGTTTCTGATAAAAATGAGTCTAGTGGTGAATGGTGAAAAGAGATTACTCTCAATGGTGTTGCTTAAATCACCTGTGCTACAGAGGCCTCGTTTACACAGGAAGCCCAATTCAGATCTTTTGCCCAATTTTTGGCAAAATATCTGATTGCTCAAAAGACCAATTAGTGGAAAAGATCAGAGTTGGGCTGCATTGTAAACGCAGCTTTAAGCATTGAGAGTTCTGACGACCTGTGAATTTGTCCAGATGTGAGGTAACTTTCCGCACAAATTCTACTGGTGTAACCAGGTTAACAAGGTTTGAACTAGATGGCCCCATTGAAATGTTTCCAATGTAATATCCTGAACCTAAGACAGATTTTGGTGTCTGTTTTGTTTGTCTGAACTACATGGTGGTCAAGTGCAACACTGTTTTCTGTCTTTGTAAATTGCCCGCTGTGAATTAGTCTGTCGTTCCACTTAGCGATTGACTGCATTGGTGTCTTGGAGAAATAGTAAGAATGTGAATTCACTGTCAAAAACAAGGAGAGTATGATCACATGGACCTCTTTTCCTGACTTTACACAAAATGTGTATTTGCTCACTTAACTACTGTTTCATATTTGCTTTTCTGCCTGTCTTCCACATGTCTGTCAGTTGAACTGAAGTGTTTTTCTTATTCTGCCATCTTCTCCCCAGGGAAGGTTTCTTTTAGAATTAGGCTATGTAAAATTGTGCAGCGTTATCCATATGCTCCTCCACAGCCGGACTCGCTCTGGGCAGGGAAGGACGTTGTTTAGGGAGTCAGAGCTGTGGTGGTATGTCCTCCTTACCTGACTACACATTAGTGATTGGGGGGGTCGATAGTAGAGGTCGACTGATTATGATTTTTCAATGCCGATACCGCTTATTGGAGGACCAAAAAAACCAATACCGATTTAATCGGACGATTTTTAAATACACTGCTCAAAAAAATAAAGGGAACACTTAAACAACACAGTGTAACTCCAAGTCAATCACACTTCTGTGAAATCAAACTGTCCACTTAGGAAGCAACACTGATTGACAATACATTTCACATGCTGTTGTGCAAATGGAATAGACAACAGGTGGAAATTATAGGCAATTAGCAAGACACCCCCAATAAAGGAGTGGTTCTGCAGGTGGTGACCACAGACCACTTCTCAGTTCCTATGCTTCCTGGCTGATGTTTTGGTCACTTGAATGCTGGCGGTGCTTTCACTCTAGTGGTAGCATGAGACGGAGTCTACAACCCACACAAGTGGCTCAGGTAGTGCAGCTCATCCAGGATGGCACATCAATGCGAGCTGTGGCAAGAAGGTTTGCTGTGTCTGTCAGCGTAGTGTCCAGAGCATAGAGGCGCTACCAGGAGACAGGCCAGTACATCAGGAGACGTGGAGGAGGCCGTAGGAGGGCAACAACCCAGCAGCAGGACCGCTACCTCCGCCTTTGTGCAAGGAGGAGCACTGCCAGAGCCCTGCAAAATGACCTCCAGCAGGCCACAAATGTGCATGTGTCTGCTCAAACGGTCAGAAACAGACTCCATGAGGGTGGTATGAGGGCCCGACGTCCACAGGTGGGGGTTGTGCTTACAGCCCAACACCGTGCAGGATGTTTGGCATTTGCCAGAGAACACCAAGATTGGCAAATTCGCCACTGGCGTCCTGTGCTCTTCACAGATGAAAGCAGGTTCACACTGAGCACATGTGACAGACGTGACAGTCTGGAGACACCATGGAGAACGTTCTGCTGCCTGCAACATCCTCCAGCATGACCGGTTTGGCGGTGGGTCAGTCATGGTGTGGGGTGGCATTTCTTTGGGGGGCCGCACAGCCCTCCATGTGCTCGCCAGAGGTAGCCTGACTGCCATTAGGTACCGAGATGAGATCCTCAGACCCCTTGTGAGACCATATGCTGGTGCGGTTGGCCCTGGGTTCCTCCTAATGCAAGACAATGCTAGACCTCATGTGGCTGGAGTGTGTCAGCAGTTCCTGCGAGAGGAAGGCATTGATGCTATGGACTGGCCCGCCCGTTCCCCAGACCTGAATCCAATTGAGCACATCTGGGACATCATGTCTCGCTCCATCCACCAACGCAACGTTGCACCACAGACTCAAGGAGTTGGCGGATGCTTTAGTCCAGGTCTGGGAGGAGATCCCTCAAGAGACCATCTGCCACCTCATCAGGAGCATGCCTAGGTGTTGTAGGGAGGTCATACAGGCACATGGAGGCCACACACACTACTGAGCCTCATTTTGACTTGTTTTAAGGACATTACATCAAAGTTTCAACAGCCTGTAGTGTGGTTTTCCACTTTAATTTTGAGTGTGACTCCAAATCCAGACCTCCATGGGTTGATAAATTGGATTTCCATTGATTATTTGTGTGTGATTTTGTTGTCAGCACATTCAACTATGTAAAGAAAAAAGTGTTTAATAAGATTATTTATTTCATTCAAATCTAGGATGTGTTGTTTAAGTGTTCCCTTTATTTTTTTGAGCAGTATATATTTGTCATGATGACAATTACAACAATACTGAATGAACACTATTTTAACTTAATATAATACATTAATAAAATCAATTTAGTCTCAAATAAATAATGAAACATGTTCAATTTATTTTAAATAATGCAAAATTGCAGTGTTGGAGAAGAAAGTAAAAGTGCAATATGTGCCATGTAAAAAAAGCTACCTTTTTAAGTGCTTTGCTCAGAACATGAGAACATATGAAAGCTGGTGATTCCTTTTAACATGAGTCTTCAATATTCCCAGGTAAGAAGTTTTAGGTTATTATAGGACTATTTATCTCTTTACCATTTGTATTTCATATACCTTTGACTATTGGATGTTCTTATAGGCACTATAGTATTGCCAGCCTAATCTTGGGAGTTGATAGGCTTGAAGCACAGCACAGAGCTGCTGGGAAACACAGGAAAGTGCTGTTTGAATGCTTACAAGCCTGCTGCTGTCTACCACCACTGACTGCTATATCAAATCATTGACTTAATTATAATATAATAAACACACGGAAATACGAGCCTTTGGTCATTAATATGGTCGAATCCGGAAACGATCATTTGGAAAACAAAACGTTTATTCTTTCAGTGAAATACGGAACCATTCTGTATTTTATCGAACGGGTGGCAACCCTAAGTGTAAATATTGCTGTTACATTGCACAACCTTCAATGTTATGTCATAATTATGTAAAATTCTGGCAAATTAATTACGGTCTTTGTTAGGAAGAAATGGTCTTCACACAGTTCGCAACGAGCCAGGCGGCCCAAACTGCTGCATATACCCTGACTCTACTTGCAAAGAACGAAAGAGAAGTGGCACAATTTCCCTAGTTAAAAGAAATTCATGTTAGCAGGCAATATTAACTAAATATGCAGGTTAATGTGCTTGTGTATTGATTTTAAGAAAGACATTGATGTTTATGGTTAGGTACACATTGGTGCAACGACGGTGCTTCTTTTCGTGAATGCGCTTGTTAAATCACCCGTTTGGCAAAGTAGGCTGTGATTCAATGATAAATAAACAGGCATCGCATTGATTATATGCAACGCAGGACAAGCTAGATAAACTAGTAATATCAACCATGTGTGGTTAACTAGCGATTATGTTAAGATTGATTTATTTTTTATAAGACAAGTTTAATGCTAGCTAGAAACTTACCTTGGCTCCTTGCTGCACTCGCGTAACAGGTGGTCAGCCTGCCACGCAGTCTTCTCATGGAGCGCAATGTAATTGGCCATAATCGGCGTCCAAAAATGCTGATTACCGATTGTTATGAAAACTTGAAATCGGCCCTAATTAATCGGCCATGCCGTTACATATCGGGATTTTATTTTTGACGATATATCGTTTGGACAATATCGCAATATTATTTTTGCGCTGGTTGGCTGTACCTTCACCAAAACTCCAATATTTTTCCTTCGTAGCTTGTTCTCCATATTTCTCCATTCTCCATCTGTCAAATATTGTATAAACTAAATCACTATTTGGGCATGATAAGATGACACGATTGTGAAAATCTAATGTGTTTACTTACTGATAGGTGAGTTTGTATAAGTAATGAATGTCTGAGCATGAGTCGTGAATTGATAATAGCAGAATTGATAATGGCAGCTTGTTAGATGTAGTTGACTTTGACACATTGCTGTTGATGAGTTTGTTATTGGGTAAACCCTGAATGATGAGTTGTTACATGCGAGCAGTCTTGTCGCTGTTTGCGTTCCTCTGAGCTTCTCCTTGCTGACATACCCCCATCCATTGGAACCAGATGTTGCAGACGGTTGCCAGCTTTTAAACTGGAAAAATATGGCAAGCAAGCCGCTAAAACTAACACTTGTGGTGAGAATTGCCCCTTGAATACACAAGACAGGTTTCCATTATGCTCTACAGCTGATCACTCTTAAATTATGTCACACAAACATGGTTAATGGCACAATACATGATCCGGTAAGTAATAAATTACTGCGTTAAAATATGGCTCAATGCGGAGCACCTTATCTGACCAGCTCTAAATTGTATTACTCAAACATGGTTCATGACCAAATGGTATCCATTCCAAACAGCCATAAATTTGTCAGGACACAGCACATGCTAACTTATCTGTCTCCCATAAAGTAATTTGAACAAAGAAGCTGTGGAAGGGAGAAGTGATCCCTCCATTTTAACACTGAGGCCTCTGATCCCCAGCTGTTTGTAGCCGAGAGCTGAATTCGCCTCACCCACCAACAGATTTGAACAGCACAGACATTGATTAAGAGATCTCCATAGCATCAGTAAAATGAAACGCTTAGCAATAGGTTCAAAAAAAATATATGTAAGGGCCGTCTGTTCGTAATTTTATTGTCTGACCCTTTGTTAGTTGATTCAACTCTATTTGTTTAGCATGCATATTACTCTTCTGGGTTTTGCCATGTACAGGAAAGAGGGAAGAACTAACTATGGGAATGTCTAGCATTCTCCACAAAAGCATCCCCCCTCTTTCTTTCTGTGAGTCACTCAGTCCTGTTCTTTCCGACTGTAAACTGCCCCCCTCCCAGTCCTAAGCGCGTGTCACCCCCACCCTCAGTGAGAGAGAAAGCTGTCGTGTGGTGCTGGGTTTCTCTGACTCAGTCAGTGGTTTTGGATCTTTCTTTTGACTGGGAACCAGCTACTATTGAGGACAGCATTGAACAAAGCTGCAGCTTTGTCAGGTTTACCTATTGAAATGTCTACATTTTATTTAGTTGATTATAGTTGCTAGCTACCTCACTGGGATCTTATAAAATGGGCTGTTGAAAGAACACAGATGCACTTTTCTCATTTAAATCAAAGCGGCCCCAAAAAAATCCTTGTGACAATAGGTTGCGAGACTAAACATTCTCTTGCTGTACAAATCTGATTGAAGGATCCATTCTCTGTCGTCCTTAGTCTACCGATTGGGTTAACATGTTAGTTAGTGGGGGGAAACTTGCAGCTGGGCACAGATGGTGCTACAGAGGCACAGGACTTAATGATCAAGAGTTCTTAATGTGTGCTGAGTCTGCCTGGTGCGTTCATGTGGCTTAGGCCGTTTTACAGAGTGCCTGTATGGAAGTGATTTTCGTCATCTGGGTGTTCAGACGGGATACATCGTAAATACACAATGATTAAGTACATGTGGGGAACTGTTGACTTTGCTACTCCATTACAGAACTGCAGAACAGTTCCACATTTTGCTTAAAGAGAAGGAAAACAAAACAATAGCAATTATTGCGCGTCATTTGTAAATGTTTTCCTTCCCCCGCTGAGGGCCCTCCAATAATTGCAATTTTTCCATAAATTAATTGACTAGTGTTGGCTTTCCTGTTGGTTCAGCTGCTCTTCAACGAGGACAAAGGCTTCTGCGGTCACACTCCCAAACCGCTGCCAGCAACGGAGCCGAGGCCAGATGTAGAGGCGCAGTGGGCAGCATCGGAGAGGAAGCTCTTTACAGACGAACACTTGTCCAAATGTCACCCCTGACAGGTGGGGAGCAGACAAGAGAAACTCCCTTTGAGTTTCATAGTAATAATGAAGTGAAGAATTGCAGTCCTGTTACTCGGCAGGACTGTCGGTTGGTCCTCATGTTTTGCTCAGATTGCTGGGTGGATTATGAGGCCTGTCCTCTCTACAGTCCAATGTGTTTGAGCAATCAGTCGGTGGTGGGACCTTAGGAGAGTGGTGCTCCCAACTAGGCCGAGCATAGGGTGGCCCATCAGACAGAGCTGGATTATCTTCAGTGGTGGATCGTTTTCCCAAATTCAGAGTTCTTTATTGAACTTAATGCTGGCTAAGGTTGGTGTGTGTGTGTGTGTGTTTGTGCGCTTATCTCACTGACTCAATACATTCCATTCAAGTCGGGTTAATGGATTATAGTTTCCTTGTCTCATTTAGAAACTAAATTCACAGACCACCTCACATTCCCCTTTTCTATAGACAGGTGGTTTGTTTACCAAACTAACTGATGTGTGCACAACTTTGGGGCAGCACAGATGGGGTTGGCTTACAAACAAAGGTTTATTGACATGTAAACCATATTTCATCTTAATGTTTATTCAGAACATAAATACATTTGCCCAATAAGCACTGGTGTCTCTCAAATGCATCATTACAGTTGTTGATTAGCTAGCTAGTGAATTTTAGCCATGTTGGCAAAGCTGTGACATAAGTCAAAACACCTCAAAACAAGACAACTAGCTGAAACAGCCACCTATGATTCCCCCACAGAGCTACAGCAATGACAAGAAGCTGCCATCTGACCATTCAGAATCATAACACAGCCTTTTGCCTCTTCGATGTGAGTGCATCATTGTTTCGACGTTGTCAACCAACCCGTCTGTCTATACTCCGCTCTGTCTTGCCTATGTTCTTAGTGAAACTAGAGGGCATCCAATGATAAGCAGGTGCTGAGCGTGAGTATCAGTCGACAGAACATCTGCAGCCAGCCCCTCTCTGATGATTAGTGCTTTCCGGGCAGCGGCTGACATTATTTACAAGCGCCCCTCCACCTTACTGTCTGACAGAGGAACCACTCTCCGCACCTGCTCTGCCTCGGGGTTGTCCATTTTGATCATTCTCCACCCCAGTTTCCTATTTACACACTGACATATCTGCATTTCACACCGCCGCTCCGAAGAAGCCCCTCTGTCAGCTTCCCAAGGAGACGCCGTCTGGGGGCCGTGCGGACAGTGGAAGTTTTCTCCGAATTGAATGGTAATCCTCCTGGGTGGTTGAAAGGGCGCCTTCAAAGGCCTGATGTGTTAACCTGGCAGAGCCGGTTAATGGGTCAGAATTGGATTAGCGGTGAGGGGGAGCTCTAGTGAGAATGAATCTGATGCTTGTCTGCAGGCTCCTCATATCACTGCTGCCTGAACTCCATTCTTTTCCTCCCTATGCTCATTCGCGCTCTTTTCTCTAACGCTGCCTTTGAAGTGAGAAATGTCACTTTGGGGTATTTTTTCCACTAGGATTCACTTTAGATGCCCTTGTTGTTTTCAGTTAAATAGTACAGAAAAAGTATTGGGTACTTAGAAATGGGTTGTGTTTGGTCTTACTCCCTTGACCAATGTAGACTAGTCGTAATATCTAGTGTCTTCTAGGGATAGTGTGAGATTATGGAAATACATTTTTAAAACGTATATCTGCTTGCAATATGAAGGAAGCTCGCGGTAGTTTTGCGAGCTGATGCTAACTAGCGTTATATGTTGTATAGCTGCAGTGGAATGTGTTGTTTTACAGGGTTAGCCATAGTTATACAGGGCTTCTGGAGCAAATTAGGGGTAAGTGCCTTGCTCAAGGGCAAATATATATATATATATATATATATATATATATATATATATCTTTCTCACAGGATGTTGGTTGCACTTTAATTGGGGAGGACAGGCTTGTGGTAATGGCAGGAGCTGAATGAGTGGAATCATATCAAACACATGGTTTCCATTTGCTCCATTCCGGCCATTATTATGAGCCGTCCTCCCCTCAGCAGCCTCCTTGCTGAGATATATATATATATATATATATATATATATATATCTCAGCAAAAAAAAAAGAAACGTCCCCTTTTCAGGACCCTGTCTTTCAAAGATAATTCGTAAAAATCCAAATAACTTCACAGATCTTAATTGTAAACGGTTTAAACAGTGTTTCCCATGCTTGTTCAATGAACCATAAACAATTAATGAACCATGCACCTGTGGAACGGTCATTAAGACAAACTAACCGTTTATAGACGGTAGGCAATTAAGGTCACAGTTATGAAACTTAGGACACTAAAGCGGCCTTTCTACTGACTCTGAATAACACCAAAAGAAAGATGCCCAGGGTCCCTGCTCATTTGCGTGAACGTGCCTTAGGCATGCTGCAAGGAGGCATTAGGTCTGCAGATGTGGCCAGGGCAATAAATTGCAATGTCCGTACTGTGAGACGCCTAAGACAGCGCTACAGGAGACAGGACGGACAGCTGATCGTCCTCGCTGTGGCAGACCACGTGTAACAACACCTGCACAGGATCGGTACATCCGAACGTCACACCTGCGGGACAGGTACAGGATGGCAACAACAACTGCCCGAGTTACACCAGGAACGCACAATCCCTCCATCAGTGCTCAGACTGTTCGCAATAGGCTGAGAGAGGCTGGACTGAGGGATTGTAGGCCTGTTGTAAAGCAGGTCCTCATCAGACATCACTGGCAACAACATTGCCTATGGGCACAAACCGTCGCTGGACCAGACAGGACTGGCAAAAAGTGCTCTTCACTGATGAGTCGCAGTTTTGTCTCACCAGAGGTGATGGTCGGATTCGCGTTTATCGTCGAAGGAATGAGCGTTACACCGAGGCCTGTACTCTGGAGCAGGATCGATTTGGAGGTGGAGGGTCGTTGCGGTCTGAGGCGGTGTGTCACAGCATCATCGGACTGAGCTTGTTGTCATTGCAGGCAATCTCAATGCTGTGCGTTACAGGGAAGACATCCTCCTCCCTCATGTGGTACCCTTCCTGCAGGCTCATCCTGACATTACCCTCCAGCATGACAATGCCACCAGCCATACTGCTCGTTCTGTGCGTGATTTCCTGCAAGACAGGAATGTCAGTGTTCTGCCATGGCCAGCGAAGAGCCCGGATCTCAATCCCATTGAGTTCGTCTGGGACCTGTTGGATCGGAGGGTGAGGGCCAGAGCCGTTCCCCGCAGAAATGTCCGGGAACTTCCAGGTGCCTTGGTGGAAGAGTGGGGTAACATCTCACAGTAAGAAATGGCAAATCTGGTGCAGTCCATGAGGAGGAGATGTACTGCAGTACTTAATGCATTTGGTGGTCACACCAGATACTGGCTGTTACTTTTGGTTTTGACCCCCCCTTTGTTCACAGACACATTATTCAATTTCTATTCGTCACATGTCTGTGGAAGTTGTTCAGTTTGTTTCAGTTGAATCTTGTTATGTTCATACAAATATTTACACATGTTAATAAGTTTGCTGAAAATAAACGCAGTTGACAGTGAGAGAACGTTTCTTTTTTTGCTGAGTTTATATATGTGTGTGTTGTGTTGTGTTGGGGTGGGGTTAATATTCGGGATGGAAAGACGCTTTTCAGTGTAAACTTTAATGACTAAAACCAGATATAAAGTATGTAGAAAAGATAATGGACCTATATTTTTTCATAATTTAATCTTTGAGAACTAACAATCACCAAAATAAAAGGCCAACATTCAGGGAGAATTGAACATTTCAAAAGCAATGAATATAGCAGTAAAAGAGCACAGTGGCAAAATGAATAGATTTGCAGGAAATTTGCTTTAAAACTGCAAAAAATGTATCTCAACTACATGGAGATTTTTTTTTTTAATTGCAGGAAATTGGCTTACAAATGTTAATCTTCTCTACACCAGCAAGATGGGGGGCCTCTATTATTTAGTTTTTTAAACTGCTGAGCCGACCGCGCACCTTGCCATGCCCCCAGCCACGCCCACCACCTAAGCCTCTTTTTGATCCAGAAAAAACCTGACATCAGACATGTCTATGAATCCACACAAGACACGGGGCGGCAGGTAGCCTAGTGCGTTGGACTAGTAACCGAAAGGTTGCACGATCGAATCCCCGTGCTGACAAAAGATCTGTCGTACTGCCACTGAACAAGGCCGTTAACCCACTGTTCCTAGGCCGTCATTGAAAATAAGAATTTGTTCTTTACTGACTTGCCTAGTTAATTAAAGGTAAAATAAAAAAAAAAATATGAATCCACACAGTGTAACAGGTCATGTACAGTAGCGGTCTTTAGTACAGGGCAGAGGGGCCTGTAGCATGGCCAAGTGCCTTAAGTCAGACACTCAGCCCTCTTATTAGATTAGAGGTCGACCGATTTATGATTTTTCAACGCCGATACTGATTATTGGAGGACCAAAAAAAGCTGATACCGATTAATCGGACAATTGTTATATATGTATTTGTAATAAATTACAATTACAACAATACTGAATAAACGATTAACATTTTTATTTTAACTTAATATAATACATAAATAAAATCAATTTAGTCTCAAATAAATAATGAAACATGCTCAATAATGCAAAAACACAGTGTTGGAGAAGAAAGTAAAAGTGCAATATGTGCCATGTAAAAAAGCTAACGTTTAAGTTCCTTGCTCAGAACATGAGAACATATGAAAGCTGCTGGATCAATATTCCCAGTTCTTCAATATTCCCAGTTAAGAAGTTTTAGGTTGTAGTTATTATAGGAATTATGACGTGTCGACTATATCTCTCTATACCATTTGTATTTCATATACCTTTGACTATTGGATGCTCTTATAGGCAGTTTAGTATTGCCAGCCTAATCTCGGGAGTTGATAGGCTTGAAGTCATAAACAGCGCTGTGAATCAAGCATTGCTAAGAGCTGCTGTTTGAATGAATTCTTACGTGCCTGCTGCTGCCTACCACGGCTCAGTCAGGCTGCTCTATCAAATATCAAATCATAGACTTAATTATAATATAATAAACACACAGAAATACGAGTCTTTGGTTATTAATATGGTCAAACCGGAAACTATCATTTCGAAAACAAAACGTTTATTCTTTCAGTGAAATACGGAACCATTCTGTATTTTATCGAAAGGGTGGCAACCCTAAGTCTAAATATTACTGTTACATTGCACAACCTTCAATGTTATGTCATAATTATGTAAAATTCGGGCAAATTAATTACGGTCTTTGTTAGGAAGAAATGGCTTTTCAACAGTTCGCAACGAGCCAGGCGGCCCAAACTGCTGCATATACCCTGACTCTGTTTGCACTGAACCCAAGAGAAGTGACACAATTTCCCTAGTTAATATTGCCTGCTAACATGAATTTCGTTTAACTACATATGCTGGTTTAAAAAAAATATACTTGTGTATTGATTTTAAGAAAGGCATTGATGTTTATGGTTAGGTACATTACTGCAACGATTGTGCTTTTTTCACAAATGGGCTTTTGTTAAATCATCACCCGTTTGGTGAAGTTGAAGTAGGCTGTGATTCGATGATAAATTAACAGGCACCACATTGATTATATGCAATGCAGAACAAGCTAGATAAACTAGTAATATCATAAACCATGTGTAGTTAACTAGTGTTTATGTGAAGATTGATTTAAAAAAAAATAATATACGTTTAATGCTAGCTAGCAACTTACCATGGCTCCTTACAGCCACAAGGTCCTTTTGATGCTGCGCTCAGGTAACAGGTGGTCAGCCTGCCACGCAGTCTCCTTGTGGATTGCAATGTAATCGGCCATAATTGGCGTCTAAAAAGGCCGATTACCGATTGTTATGAAAACTTGAAAATGTCCCTAATTAAATTGGTTGACCTCTACACTAGATATCCAGACTTGTTTCCGTTTCCAGGAAAAGGTGGTGGGGTACCTAGAATGTTCCTGGGTTCTGCTGTAAACCTGGATTGATGTGATTAACCCATACCTCTCTAACCTTGAGCAGATAGGGGTCTCTAAGTCACCAATGTTATGGGATGCTTGGTGTGAAAACCAAAAGGCACTCACAGCTGACACAAAGCATCTGTCTGTGCCCAGCCTGCCGTTGAGCCCTTGGTCCTCTGAGGAGATAGATCACGAGATGTTTATATTCACACCAGATCACATTTCAAATGGCATTTCCACTAAAGTTGAACAAATATGCCAAGGCTTCCTGTAAATGATTTTTGTATGTGAGCAAAGAGGATGACTGTTTTAAAATGTCTATTTCTGAAGACTGTCATGTCCGGTAGTTGGCTAGTTAGAAAGTCACCAAACATTATGCCCCTTCTCCTTTTTAAATAGAATTACACTTCATTCAGCAAGTATTTTTTGCTGTTTGACTGTCTTAAGGACGGCCAGGTATCCTTCTTTTAAAATGGCTGCATACACGGTCTCGTTGAGAGGACCCAGTTAACGCTGTTATTACAAGGACTACTCTCAACACGATTGCACAGCCTTCAACTCATTCTATCGTCCTAGAGTTATAGGGACTCTCCAGAATGAGGTCGGTAACCTTATCCTTGTAGAAAGAAGAGGGACTCTGTGTCAGATTTCGGTCTTTTTAAATTCGGGTGCCTTGTTTGCGAGATTGACCCAGTTATTGTGTAACTGTCTGCTTAATAAGTTGTGGCTTGCTAGGTGGAAAATCATTATGAAAGTACCTTCCCCATCCAGGATTGCTCCATTAAAACAATCGCTACAATGGCCCGATGATTCATTGTGGTTTAGCTGGATCAGAGGCCGCAGACACTCCAGCCAGTCAAGTCTAGAGTATGAGGTCAAGGTTTCAATGTGCATTATCATTCAGATGGGATGTGTAATTACAGCCCTGGTCTGACTCATCGGGGGAGGGGCCACAAGTGACTGAAGTGTAATGCACTAGGCTACATCTTACGCCCCAAAAAGTTCAAGGAGCTTTTAAACGTGGCTGTCATATAAGTGGCCATAACCCTTCTCTAAGTGAGAGCAAGAAATAAGATCTCAACGTTTTGAGCGTGCCTCCTTATTAACCCCATCTCCCTGCACACTAATCAGAGCTGCCCAGACTTGGAATGATCTCATTATAGCAGCATGGCACAACTCTGCCCACGGCCCTCAATTGCTAAAGCTGGGACAGACATGACACAATGGAGCTAAAGCTGGGACAGACATGACACAATGGTGCTAAAGCTGGGACAGACATGACACAATGGTGCTAAAGCTGGGACAGACATGACACAATGGTGCTAAAGCTGGGACAGACATGACACAATGGAGCTAAAGCTGGGACAGACATGACACAATGGTGCTAAAGCTGGGACAGACATGACACAATGGAGCTAAAGCTGGGACAGACATGACACAATGGAGCGTAGACACGTGTTACACGCTTCAAAACACCCAGTAAAAGCTGTTTATGGTAGACACCTGCACATTATGCCATTTGCTCATGGTTTTTAATCATGGAGCTCAATGTCTGTCAGCGGCACATACAGTGAGCTCCAGGAGTGTTGGGACAGTGACATTATTTTGTTGTTTTGGTTCTGTACTCCGACACATTGGATTTGAATTTATACAATGACTGCGAGGTTAACGTGCAGACTGTCAGCTTTCATTTGAGGGTATTTTCATCCATATCGAGTGAACCATTTAGAGATTACAGCACTTTTTGTACATTTTAAGGGACCGAAAGTATTGGGACAAATTCACTTATGTATATTAAAGTAGTAAAAATGTAAGTATTTGGTCTCATATTCATAGCACACAATGACTACATCAAGTTTGTGACTCTACAGATTTGTTGGAGACATTTGCTGTTTGTTTTGGTTGTGTTTCAGATTATTTTGTGCCTAATATAAATGTATGGTGAATAATGTATTGTGTCATTTTGGAGTCACTTTTATTGTAAATAAGAATGTTTCTAAATACTTACATTAATATGGATGATACAATGATTACTAGGGATGTGCCGATATTTTTTGCCAATACCGATATCCAATATTTTCCTTGCCAAAAAACCCGATACCGATAACCAATATTTTACATTTTAGCGGCCTTTAAGCATTCTAGTATAGTTAACACACACACACACGGATGCAGCGGTCTAAGGCACTGCATCTCAGTGCAAGAGGCGTCACTACAGTCCCTGGTTAGAATCCAGGCTGTATCACATCCAGCCGTGATTGGGAGTCTCATAGGGCGGCGCACAATTGGCCCAGCGTCGTCCGGGTTTGGCCGGGGTAGGCCGTCATTATAAATAAGAATTTGTTCATATGTCCCCATTACCCCAAAAAATTAACAAAGCCTATTTCTTTCACTCACTATGCTGTGTCGTTGTTCATTTATTCAGTCTTTTCATTCTCAACCAGGATTTCATCATACATGTCAAGCAGTGAAGTTTCAGCTCTGTCTGTCCGTGGCCTCTCTTCCTCGGTGCGCACTGTCACTGTTTCCAACTTGTCCAGCTGTGTATGTAACATTTCATGTAAACCCTCTTCTGTGTAGCGCTGTATTTTATACGTATGTACATCGCCATTAAACTAGACATCAGGCCGATGTCGGCATTTTTAGCTAATATCGTCCGATTCCGATATGCTCACTGATATATTTACACTTACATTTTAGTCATTTAGCAGACACTCTTATCCAGAGCGACTTACAGTAGTGAATGCATACACTTCATACATTTAAAAAAAAAAATAATAATAATAATTTTTCTCCGTACTGGTCCCCCATGGGAATCGAACCCACAACCCTGGCGTTGCAAACACCATGCTCTACCAACTGAGCCACACGGGACCATATATTGTGCATCCCTAATGATTAAGGATAATCCGGAATGAATCGTGAGTAATGATGAGCGAGAACGTTAGACGGTGGTATGATATTTGTGCGTCTAACTTTCTCACTCATTACTATTCATGATATGTTCAGGATTATCCATAGTCATGGTAGCATCCACATTATTCTTATTTTCAATACGTGACTCCAAAATGACACAATACATTATTTAGCGTTCATCTCTATTGGCGACAAAATAATTTGAAACTCAACCAAAACAAACCGCAAATGCATCCGACAAATGTGTAGAGTCCCAAGCTTTATGTAGTCATTGTGTGCTATGAATATGGGACCAAATACTTATCTTTTTACTATTTTAATACACAAGTGAATACTTTTGGTCCCCTAAAATGTGGGGACTTTGTACAAAAAGTTATGTCATTTCTCAACAGTTCACCCAATATGGATGAAAATACCCTCAAATGAAAGCTGACAGTCTGCACCTCAGTCATTGTATCATTTCAAATCCAAAGTGCTGGAGTACAGGCCAAAACGACAAAGAATGCATCACTATCCCAATACTTTTGGAGTTCACTGTACCTAATGTTGACAATCAAGGATGACTGGGTCCCCCAAGAATGCATATAAACAGATACACATGTTGTGTGACTAGCCAACATGTTGTGTGTGTGTGTGGACTACATTGTCTCTTTTACTTTGAAAACATGTAATTATTCCCAAATCATTGGCGGTACATAGGGCCTAGGTTACCCTCTTGTTGTGTCTTTACCTATAGGCTTTCAAGGTTAAGGGATGGAGCACATTCATTGTATTACGTTGCTGTTCAGGTGAAAAGAAGAATCAGAGTCTACTCGAGGCAGTGTGATGGTTGGCATGGCCCAAATCGTGGCTTACTCATGATGTAACCCTCCTTTCAAACAGAGTTGTGAAATCATTTTATGAAACAAACTCACAGGGAGGAAAAGGAAGGAAGGGAGCAGCAGTATTTCTCTGCTCCGGGCCGTGGCGGACCTCCATGTCTGTTAAACAGGTTAGTAATATCCCTCTCTCCTCTGTAGCTCTACCCCGGCCTCTCCTCCATTAGTCTACATCAGAAAGTGCAGAGGAGCCAAAGAGCTTTAGAGAGCCATGCAGCCACTCTAAACTGCCCAGTCCGAGCCAACAGTGGTGCAAGCTGGCAGAAGCTGAGTGCTCACTGTTTTGACTCCTCACTAAGCATCAGTGCTGTGGAAGACTTTACTCGACTGGATGACTTCCTCTCAGGCACATTGTATCACACAGTGGAAAAAACACATGTAGGCCTACTTACGCAGGGGTACCAAAAATACAGCAAAAACATGGGGATGAGTTCCTTCTTTTTGGTTCTCAAAATAGTTGGTGTTGACTCCTTATGCAATTACACAAGGCCTCATGGAGGAAAGGGTGATGTAAGATGGATGAAATGTTCTCACACCAAGAATGTCGTCAGCCCATCTGTTTGCATGGTCAGACAGGTTTAGCAGTGAAAGGTTGCTTTACTGACTCTATGTGACTCTTGTCGCTCCCGAGTGGCGCTGCATCTCAGTGCAGTCCCTGGTTCGAATCCAGGTTGTATTACATCCAGCCGTGATTGGGAGTCCCATAGGGCGGCGCACAATTTGCCCAGCGTCGTCTGGGTTTGGCCGCGGTAGACCATCATTGTAAATAAGAATTTGTTCTTATCTGACTTGCCTAGTTAAATAAAGGAGAAATATATTTTTCAGTTTGGCAACATTGAATGCCACCTTCCCCCTGGTAGACGTTCTCTACAGCCCAACCAGACATCATGTCACCTGACTGTACAGGTTCTTAGTTTGAGCTCATCAGAACATGTACAGATCTGTCGTCACTTTTCAACACTGGTGTGTTAAGTATGATAATGAGAGGTTTCTTGGACCATCTCTGATAGTTTACATTTGTTTTTTATCTTTTTGTATGTGGAACATTTTGAGTCCTCTGTAATTCCAACATGCGTGGTCATTTTACAGTGACTGTGTGCCAGATGTCAGCTCCACTGTCCATCAGTGTGTAATAGTAGTCCTGGGGATCCTATTCAGCTGTATTTACTTTGTGGCCGTAATGTACATCACAGCAGGGTTTCTCCCACCTTCCTCTCCATTCCCTAGTTGTTGCAGGGCTCTACGCTGACCTTTTTTATAAAGAGCACGTGTGAGAAATGTAGGCACACGCAAATCAATTTAGGAGCACAATGACAAATATTTGAGATATTAAACCTAGAACTCTTAATTTATCAGCAAAATATTTAAGTGCATATGTGAGTGAAATGATCACACTGTAGAACCCTGTGTTGAGAAGACTTCTCCACTTCTAGAGTGTGGGAGATGAAGCATGTCTTTGAATGCTCCTATGATTTTGAGCCTAGTGAAAATATTTATTCTTAAAAGCCTGCTCTCTGTTTTCCTTATGATCTGAAGTGACAGGTGAGATGATGAGATCTTGGTGGTGTTTTTTCCACATCTAATTTTAAAGATTTTCCTGGCAGCCTCTTCCCTGATCACTCAGCTCCTACCTAGACTCTTAATATCAGCATTTATTTGCCCAGCTGAAGTCTTATCAGATTAGCATATTTACATAAGTGGATTTCCTAAAATGTAAAAATGGCCTTAGATGGATATTTATATTTTCTACCAGTCCATTGGCCCAACCACATTTCCACACTTGTGCTCTGAAGAGTTGGGTTTGATGAAATTCTACTCTGCACTCCCCCACTAACCCCCACCCTGCCCAACTAGGCTACATTCAGGTCTACAGTTAAGTGGTGTGGCAAGGTCTTTAAAAAACAACCCACTTTTGTCCGGAGCAGAGCTAAGTGCACACATAGAGAGGAGAGTCCTGCCCAGCGGCAAACCTACTGAACTGTCCCACTAAGCAGGGCTTTCTGGAGCGTGTGGCACGCTCATGTTAGCACAGCCAGCCCAGGCAAACATACCATGACACACAACACATAGGCCATATAAATGACCTACCCTCATTTAATGTCTACAACTACCCTATAGAATGTCCATGAGGACTTTATTGTACTGTCTCGATTCTCTTTGAACTCTTTTATGTGTGTGTGAGTCATGTTGTCCTGTCACTGTTTCTCTGTGGAGAGGCAATGGAAGCCCCAGCCCCGATAAGACTCACATTCTCTTGGAAGACAGGCCTGGATTTGAGAACCCACCAGCGCCTAATGGGCTGGCTGGAAGCAGAGGGATATTCGCCCTCAAGAGTGGGGAAACCAGGAGATGGATCAGGCTGCAGGAGGAAGCGGATTGGTGATTACAGATTAGGACCTGGTCCACCTCCAACACTTGTTAATCCAAACTCTCTCCCTCTCCCTCTCCTTCCTTCCATCTTTCTTCTCTCTTTTTTTAAGGCGCAGTGAAAGGAGGAGTGGTTGTGGGAAAAGGAAGCCTTTTGTTTACAGAAGAACAATGCTGCGAATGAGAGCGCTCAGTCCTGGAGTCAAAACAGGGCTAGAGACAGGCTGGCAGGCTGGCAGGCTGGCAGGCAGGGGATAGGGGGGGAGGGGGGCTTTCCAGGGAGATGTCAGACTGTCTGGTGGATTGGGTCAGGGCACTGGACTAGGGGAACCAGGTGGAGAGGAAGGGTGGTGCAGGGGTTAGCAGCAGCAGCACTATTGTTTTGGGTCACACAATTATGATTTCACACTGAAAGAGGTTGATTTTGACATGTCCCTCTTTTTCTTTTGTTAAATTCCAGACCTGATTTTGACTTTGGACATGCTGGTAATGGTGGGTTTTTATAAGGCAGTTCTCTTTTCCCACACCCCCACTTCCTCCTCCTCCACAGGCACTCCAGTGTGATGGTTAACCACAGAGCTGTACACCAGGGCAGCACTGTGAATCCCCCTTTTTCCCCACAGCATCCATTTCCCATGTTCCATCCCACTGGGTTATAATTCGAGTGGTAGAGTTTGAGTGTGTGTTTGAGAGAGAGAGCGGGAGATGTGTGGGATCCAGCTGAAGTGCCTCCATTTTGTTTTGGCTAGTGATTGTTTGCTCATTCAGTGTGTCATGTGACCTCTCCCTCCCCAGGTGGCCTGAGTGGCGGGGTGCATTGAGTCCCTGGACACTGCGTCTCTTTGTGTCCAGCCCTGGGAGAGACTCACCCACTTCTCTTTCTCCATAGGTGGAACTTTAACTTTACCCCCAAGCTCTCTGCCTGCCTCTAACCTATCTGTTCATTGATTTTGACCGAGAAGGCCAGGAGGTTGTGGTGTTTGCCTAGTTTGGGCTGTGATTTGGAAACCTATGATGTGACTAATAACCCACTGACTGACTGTCAGACACAAGGAGGATACACAACTCCTCTGCTTCCTATGCTGGAATGCCGGGTTATGTTCCAGTTTAGTCATTAGATATGTTCCACTTGTTTGTTCCTGTCGGTGCCAATGACTCAGGGCTTGTAGGAGGACATTAAGTGATACCACATCTTTAACAGGATATTAAGAGATGAGGCTTCATGGGTCATAAGAGGGAAGTGTGTGTGGGTGGGTTTCTGAATGTGTGTCCAGCTGCAGCTTCAAATTCCTCTCCAGCTGTTTGGTTGTGGGCCATTTAGATAAGAATGTGGAGTAAATGTAGAATGTGTTAGCCTAAAAGGCTTTTGTCATTTATCAGAGTTGCATGTGATCCCAGTTCCCTATGAAGGCTGTGTGGACAGCCTGGTGATGGAGGGAAGGGCGCGCGGCGTGGTTATCATTAGCATTCAAGCTGTGATATACAGCAGCTACACTCATCATTACTCACTTTATCACCCCCACAGATACCTTAGTTGACTGATGTTGCAGCGCCGCGCCTGGTACAAGGCTGACACCATTGAATAACTAACTGTACACTACAAGTCTACTCTGTCCACCCTGTCATATCCACACTCAACTGCTATACAACAATTAGGAATGCCTCTGAGCCCGCCTGTATTATAGTGTGTGTTTGTTTGTGTGTGGTATTCTTCTCCATTACTGTATTCATAGTTTTAAATGTCAACACTCATTACCCTACTCCTCTCCCGTTGTGAGCAGCTCAATTGTGCTGTCCTTCCTCCCTGTCAGTCACACTGCAGTTGTTGGGTCTTTGAGCTGCCGGCAGCGCGACCAGAATGAGAAACAGACACACAGAGAGACCCTTCTCTCAGCCTTGACTCGATACCGCCGTCGCTATGGTGACTGAGGATTTAAGATGCGCCGAGATGCAGAGGGTTACGTGATGTTTTTCCGGAGTGTTTAGTAGGGGCAGACAGGGTGAGAAATGTTTGGAAAATTAGTTTTGCACCAGGGGTGGGTTTTGGACAAGGCTGATATTTTTCCTTCCGCATGGTCATGGCTAGAAGGGAAACTGCTTTTGCCAAATGAACGTCAAAAGTAGAAACGTTTTTCTAACCTTAACCTAATTTTCCTAACCTGCTATGTTAATACTCCTAACCTGCTGCGTAAGTTCTCCTAACCTTCTGTGTAAGTTCTCCTAATCTGTTACGAAAAATATGGCAAAAGCTGTATCCCACCTAGTCAAAACCCTTCCACATGGGTAATAAGGTGGAATTGGGTAGAATGGTCACTTTTTTTGTACCATTTTTGACTCTCCAGCTAGCTCCCTCCCAATCAAACCATTCACCCTTATTCACTTTGGCAAGTACATTACTCGGTTGTGCAAAAAATCGCAACTCCTTGAGAACAGCATTTTGTTAAACGTGGACATGGGAAATAAATTATGTGATTCTAACTAACCAAAATAATGTTTTTTTACATTTCTACATTTTTTTTCCCAGGATTGTGAGTGTAGCGCTTTTTGTGTCTGTGCAAGTGCCCATGATGTTGCATTCTCTATATGTATGCGTGTGTCAAATCAAATTTAATTGGTCACATACACATATTTAGCAGATGTAATTGCTGGTGTAGCGAAATGCTTGAAGTGTGTGTGTGTGTGTGTGTGTGTGTGTGTGTGTGTGTGTGTGTGTGTGTGTGTGTGTGTGTGTGTGTGTGTGTGTGTGTGTGTGTGTGTGTGTGTGTGTGTGTGTGTGGCCATGTTTATGTGCCTGGATGGAGAGAGCTATATATTTGTCAGTGTGTGAGTATGAGAAAGTGCGCCCGGCGTGACCAATAAAAATAGATTTACGATGCCGCCCTGTAGGTGCAAGCTGGCCGGTTTCCTTTTCTTAGGGAAGGCTCCTGTCATCAGGACAGACTTCCTATAAACCCATACATTTAAAGAATTCTGTGTGCTGGCAGGAAATGGGGACAATCATTTAACTTTGTCATTAAACAAAGCTATCGTTATAGAAAGTAGATTCAATGGGGGTGTTTCGTAGGTTGGATCATATGGCTAATATATTTCTGTCAGCGATATGGTGTTTGCCATGTTTCTTCAGTGGCTTATGGACCGTTTAATGCAATATTCTGTGTTGGTGAGATGGGATGTCCAACCATTCTGTTTCTCCAGGATGGTTCTCTGACTGTCCCCCCACAGTTCTCTTCCTTGCTCAACATTCAGATCCTTCTCTATTTAGAGAAGTCGTTTCTATTTAGAAACGACCTGTAACTACACTACGTCACCAAAAGTATGTGGACACCACAAATTAGTGGATTCTGCTGTTTCAGCCACACCGTTGCTGACAGGTGTACAAAATCAAGCACACAGCCATGCAGTCTCCATAGACAAACATTGGCAGTAGAATGGCCCGTACTGAAGAGCTCAGTGACTTTCAGTTCATCAAATTTCTGCCCTTCTAGAGCTCAACTGTAAGGGTTGTTATTGTGAAGTGGAAACGTCTAGGAGCAACAACGGCTCAGCCGCGAAGTGGTAGGCCACACAAGCTCACAGAACGGGACCGCCGAGTGCTGAAGCGCGGCGCATGTAAAAATCGTCCTTAGTTGCAACACTCACTACATAGTTCCAAACTGCCTCTGGAAGCAACGTCAGCACAAGAACTGTTCATCTGGAGCTTCATGAAATGGGTTTCCATGGCTGTGCAGCCGCACACAAGCCTAAGATGACTATGCACAATGCCAAGTGCCGGCTGGAGCGGTAAAAAGCTTCCCGCCTTTGGACTCTGTAGTAGAGGTCGACCGATTATGATTTTTCAATACCGATTATTGGAGGACCCAAAAGATGCCGATTCTTTTTTTTAATTTTTATGTGTAATAATGACAATTACAACAATACTGAATGAACACTTATTTTAACTTAATATAATACATCAATAAAATCAATTTAGCCTCAAATAAATAATGAAACATGTTCAATTTGGTTTAAATAATGCAAAAACAAAGTGTTGGAGAAGAAAGTAAAAGTGCAATATGTGCCATGTAAGAAAGCTAATGTTTAAGTGCTTTGCTCAGAACATGGGAACATATGAAAGCTGGTGGTTCCTTTTAACATGAGACTTCAATATTCCCAGGTAAGAAGTTTTAGGTTGTAGTTATTATAGGAATTATACGATTTGTACGATCTGTACGATTTGTATTTCATATACCTTTGACTATTGGATGTTCTTATAGGCACTTTAGTATTGCCAGTGTAACAGAATAGATTTCGTCCCTCTCCTCGCTCCTACCTGGGCTCGAACCAGGAACACATCAACAACAGCCACCCTCGAAGCAGTGTTACCCATGCAGAGCAAGGGAAACAACTACTCCAAGTCTCAGAGCGAGTGACGTTTGAAACACTATTAGCGCACACCCCGCTAACTAGCTAGCCATTTCACATCGGTTACACCAGCCTAATCTTGGGAGTTGATAGGCTTGAAGGGGTGGGTATAATTTGTGGAACGTTCCAACAGGAATCTGTTCCAAAAAACATAAAGTAAAAGGTTGCCAACCAACAACGCATACAAAGTAGCAACGCATACAAACCTAGCTAACAAGCTGCCGAATAGGCATCACCTCACCACGTAGCTTATTCTTAGTGTTTGTCCATAGGCAACCAGAGTGAGGACAGACATTTTTCGGAATAAACGTGATGAGTGAAAAACGCAATGAAATAGACCACCCTACCCGGTATCTTATTCTGCCGCTATACAACTTTGTATGCGTTGTTTTTTGGCAACCTTGTTATTTACTAAGTTTTTAGAACAGCCTGTTGGAACGTTCCACAAATTATACCCACCCGGCTTGAAGTCATAAACAGCGCAATGCTTGAAGCACAGCGAAGAGCTGCTGGCAAAACGCACGAAAGTGCTCTTTGAATGAATGCTTACGAGCCTGCTGGTGCCTACCACCGCTCAGTCAGACTGCTCTATCAAATCATAGACTTAATTATAATATAATAAACACACAGAAATACGAGCCTTAGGTCATTAATATGGTTGAATCCGGAAACTATCATCTCGAGAAAAAAAAAGTATTTTCTTTCAGTGAAATACGGAACCGTTCCGTATTTTATCTAACGGGTGGCATCCCTAAGTCTAAATATTCCTGTTACATTGCACAACCTTCAATGTTATGTCATAATTATGTAAAATTCTGGCAAATTAGTTCGCAGCGAGCCAGGCGGCCCAAACTGTTGCATATACTCTGACTCTGCGTGCAATGAACGCAAGAGAAGTGACACAATTTCATGTTAGCAGGCAACATTAAGTAAATATGCAGGTTTAAAAATATATACTTGTGTATTGATTTTAAAGAAAGGCATTGATGTTTATGGTTAGGTACATTGGTGCAACGACTGTGCTTTTTTGCAAATGCGCTTGTTAAATCATCACCTGTTTGTCGAAGTAGGCTGTGATTCAATGAGAAATTAACAGGCACTGCATCGATTATATGCAACGCAGGACACGTTAGATAAACTAGTAATATCATCAACAATGTGTAGCTAACTAGTGATTATGTTAAGATTGATAGTTTTTTACAAGATAAGTTTAATGCTAGCTAGCAACTTACCTTGGCTTCTTGCTGCCCTCCCATAACAGGTAGTCAGCCTGCCATGCAGGCTCCTCGTGGAGTGCAATGTAAGGCAGGTGGTTAGAACATTGGACTAGTAACCGGAAGGTTGCAAAAACGAATCCCCCCTGAACAAGGCAGTTAACCCCCGTTCCTAGGCCGTCATTGAAAATAAGAATGTGTTCTTAATCTGACTTGCCTGGTTAAATAAAGGTGAGAGAAAAACATTTTTTATCAGCAAATCGGTGGCCAAAAATACCGATTACCGATTGTTACGAAAACTTAATCGGCCCTAATTAATCGGCCTTTCCGATTAATCGGTCGACCTCTACTCTGGAGCGGTGGAAATGCGTTCTCTGGAGTGATGAATCACGTTTCACCATCTGGGAGTCCAACGAATGAATCTGGGTTTGGTGGATGCCAGGAGAAAGTTACCAGCCACAATGCATAGCACCAACTGTAAAATTTGGTGGAGGAGGAATAATGGTTTGGGGCTGTTTTTCATGGTTCGTGCTAGGCCCCTTAGTTCCAGTGAAGGGAAATCGTATTGCTACACCATACCATGGCATTCTAGACGATTCTATGCTTCCAACTTTGTGGCAACAGTTTGGGGAAGGCCCTTTACTGTTTCAGCATGACAATGCCCCTGTGCATAAAGCGAGGTCCATACAGAAATGGTTTGTCAAGATCGGTGTGGAAGAACTTGACTGGCCTGCTCAGAACCCTGACCTCAACCCCATCGAACACTTTTGGGATGAATTGGAACGCCGACTGCGAACCAGGCCTAATCGCCCAACATTAGTGTCCGACCTCACTAATGCTCTTGTGGCTGAATGGAAGCAAGACCCCGCAGCCATGTTCCAACAACTAGTGGAAACCCTTCCCAGAAGAGTGGAAGCTGTTAGAGCAGCAAAGGTGGGACCAACTCCATATTAATGTCCATGATTTTGGAATGATATGTTCGATGAACACGTGTCCACATACTCTCGGTCATGTAGTGTATGTAACACCATGAGAAGTATTAAACAACCATCATCGGGGAAACATTTAAGAGCGTGGCTGTTTGACATTCAGATTTACACACAAGAGGCAAGTGCTCAGCTACCATGGGAAAGAGCCCTTGAGAAATCACTAACTAACCAAAATGAGGCCACAAGGAGTGACAGTGAGATACAAACCAAGGGTCCCATAACCCTTTGTGTTCATGTAAGATTCAATAACTCACTGAACCCTCTCCCTGTAAAAGTATAAAGCAGAGCCGAATGATTCAGTCCTCCGTCCCATAAGGGGTGACACCCCTGAAGAGAGGACCGGGACACCCTGTACCGTCTAGCAGGTCCATCTCTGGGCTCCAACTGCAGCTGGTCTGTCCATCCGTCCAAGGGGGAAGCCTGCTGAGCCGCTGGCATAGAGCCCGATCCGACCACGGCGTTCCCTTTCCTGCGGTCAACCAGCGCTCACATTATCTGGAGCCCGCCATGTTTAGCAACGGTAGGTTCATTTAGCTGCCCTTCTCCAGGGAAACCCATCAGACCGTCAGGGCCGGACTCACAGAAATATGTGTACATCATTATAGTTTACATCCGGTCTTCACTCTCTGGTTTACTACGTGATCAGTCAGACTATCTGCTCAATACCTGCATACATTGACCTGCCTATCCTACCACTTATATTGGTGGTTAGGCTATATATTGACTGAAAGAGAGGCAGTTGGCCCATGGTGTCTGAGTTTACGCTTGTCTGTATGTAATGTAGGTCCCTAGAAAACCTGTTTTATTTTTTTTTACTGATTCCGTATTCTCAGTTTAGTTTTTCAAGGTTTCTGTTTTCACCTGTTTTTTTTTTCTTCAGGTTTTCACTCTCAAAATCAACCTTTTTTTTTAAAATTGAACATCCAATTTAACAATGCTTAAACCACATCAGGAGACCACTTGAGGTCTGTGACATTTTTATAAATGTAGATTTTTTGGGTGTAGCGCATAGCAAGAGGCTATTATTTAGTGTTATTTCTGGAGTGTATGTGATGGTAGAATTTGCTAAACAAATTTTTACATTTTATTTATTTCACCTTTATTTAACCAGGTAGGCCAGTTGAGAACAAGTTCTCATTTACAACTGCGACTTGGCCAAGATAAAGCAAAGCAGTGCGACACAAACAACAACACAGAGTTACACATGGAATAAATACCCACTACATTGATGCAAATAATCCATTTAAGCATAGGTTACTTTGCAGTTAACATTTAATTGAGAAGGTTTTTTGGAAAGCCTTTCCATCTACCAGAAGACTTTTCATTAGCATCTTCGCTAACGACTACACAAAGTGGTAGACGCGCTCACTGCGCATACACAGATGGGGAATTCTCGTTAACTCATCAGAAAGTTGCAGGAAATACATATCACTGATGTATTCTGTTCATGTCTTATGTATGATAAGCTTGCTCAAATTAATAAATGTTCAATACATTTGGTTGATTCCCTACTAAGTTCAATAAAACAATTTATATGGTTGAATTCTGTTTTAATGTCTGGATACTGTGATTCCATTCCCGTTCTCCTCGTGGCAGATTTTATAGGGCCCTAGTAATGAGAACTCCTCATGTTCTGATGGTTGGCTTACATTGGATGATGATTGCTGCCCGGTGCTCTATTCATGTGCTGCAGTCTATCTCATCATTGGCTTCTCTGCTGCCATTGTCTGGTTATCTCTGTAATTTCAGTGGTTTTGTCTTGGGTCCGCTGTGCTCGGCTGTAATTCGGCCTGTTCTATATTTTACATGTATAAGTGTAGTGTTGTTTTCCTGCTGTATTGATGGCTAGGTTTAATGTATGCTTACAGAAGGCCCGTTGGTTTTCATGTCCCGGTCAGAGGGACATTACTGCAAGTTCTGGTGTTCCGTGATGTGTCATTTCTCTACCACAGTCAGACAGGCCTATTGTGTCACCGGCCTCCTCTCTCTTCCCTCTTCCTCTCTCCCAGTTTACATTTGGCTATATGAGACTCACCATTGCCCTTTCTCACTGGGACTCCCTGTAACGTTTTAACTGTTCATGTCCATCTCTTGTAGCTTTGCTCCGCTGCAGCTGTGAAAATACAGAAAATTACCAGCTTTGAGAGTCCATTTCTTTTGATTAAATCATCTACTTTTGAGAAACACACTATGTAGCTAGTTTTCAGGACCCAGCGTATGTCGTTCTGCCCGTATTTGGTTGTAAAAGAAACAAGACCTGAATAGTGCTATCACAGAGTGTTGTTACCTGATTCTTACAACTCCTCACCCCCTCACAGCACCCCACACCCCGACATTCTCTCTCTCTCACACCTCTCTGCCTGTAAATAATTAATTAGATCACTGGAGCTAGAGCGGGTGTGCAGAGCGAGGTGTTGTGGACCCTTTCAGGGGCCTGTGGTGTGTGTGATGACTGGCATACAGTGTCTGTGTGAGACTGACTGAAAGAGATGCATACCAGATGTTTGAGTAATGAGGTGGGTTTCACTGGAACGGAACACATTCCAGGGATGTTTGCTGGAAGAAATTCTTCCTCGTCTGTCGAGCATGTTCTCCCTTCCCATCCCCCAAGAGGGTTTAGATTCGGTTAAGACCTATTTTTCTCCCTCCTCTCCATCTTAATGGTGTAATTTTCATTAAACCCAGAAACCCTTTGTGTGTGCTGAGTGTATCAGTAAACACCATGTGTAGATGTTTGTGTTTCACACTGCGGTCTGTGATTTGTGTGTTTAATTCAGTCCATGGCACTTTTAAATGGTGTTCTGTTCCCTCTCATACGTTGTTTCAGCTCAGACCTAAATTGATTTAGGAGTCAGGTTATGTTTCACATGCAGTGTAAGCACTGTGGTTCTCCCTGTGTTTAGCTGTGGGTGGGTGGGGAGGGGCAGATGAATAGCGGTGGTTGTAGATTCAATGGCTTAGGCTGCTGTCTGCCCCTATGTGCCTGCCTTTGTTTATTTGTGTTAGCAAAGTAAAGTCTGGACACACCTACATGTGAGCGGGTCTCTGTAGAGAAAAGACACACAAACGGCCTCGGGGCCCGCCAGACATGAGACAGATTTCATCTCTCAAAGATCTGAAATCGACTCACATGGCAACTATGGACAGCTGTCGCACCGCAGCTGGCGTCTATGGGGGTGGTATTGAATGGCGGTGGTAGTGAGCATAGTGGGTGGATTTTGATCAGTGGGATGTGACCGGGATGGCCCAAAAAATACATAGACCAAATACACAAAGGTAATTGAAGTACAATAGAAAGGCCATTCTTGCCTGTGTCTGTACTGAAGCGGACCAGAGGGACTGGGCTTGGGCCGGGTCTGAGTAAGTGACTGAGTGTGTGTCGGTGGCTCCAGACACCCAGTTGGCCGTTCATCCAGGCCCAGTGGAGGGTGTTTAAGTGGCTTTGCCTCATTGCCTCAGCAGCCCCTCCATGATTCTCACTGGGGATCTGTCCAATCTACTGCTCTGCTGCTGCAGGCTGGCTGCTGTGGGGAAGAATATGCCCCTCCCTTTTAATAGTTCATATTGAATTAATGTGCGTATGCCCTATGATTCAGCATGTCGCCAACAAGTGCCCATATGCACTATCGTCAAGTTACTTTCTTGGTTGAGTTGCTGTTAATCAACTACTATAGCTATAAAGCATGTTGATGTGGGTCTATTTTCTGGAGCGGAACAGGAGAGTTCCTCATGTCATTGAGTCATCACCTGGTTGTCAACTTATGATCAGTACACACACTCAAATGTAGAGATATAGGCTCTGGCACAATCCAGTCTGGCTAAAGATATATGTTCATGTGTTTTCTCTATCACCTGAAAGTCACATTACTTGTCTTACATTACACATTATAGAAGAAATGCTCTTGCTGCTTATGTAATGTAGCCAAGGCTATCCATATCCAAGATGGAGCGCTTTTCGATTCAGTTCCCTGAGCAACAGTGTATCACTTCAGCCCTGCACAAACCTCTCCCTTGGCAGTGATGTAACCACACGATCACAACAGCCTGTCAGTGTGTAATATGTGTCTATCTGCAACGATTAAAAATAACACCTCATTCTCCTCTTCTCTTTCAGTCCTCTGCGCCAAAAACCTGGTGAAGAAAGATTTCTTTCGTAAGTAACCCAGTGAAAGCTGTGTTTCTGATCCTCGACTCCATGTTAAATGGCATTATAGTTTCATAGTCAGGGGGCTTGAGGGCTTTGATGTCTGCAGTGTGAGATATAAGTATCCCCCGTGAGAAATGTGAAATGTGGGTCAGTTTGAGCTGAAAAGAGGGCCTGCTGCCAGCTACTAGAGTTCCCTACCAGCAGAACGCCATGCTAACACACTTATTAATCAGCCACAACACTACACCAGCAAAGAGGAAAGGGTTAGTACCCTGTAATGTTACTACTGATATGTTTGTGGGGAGAAAGATGAGCTCACCACGTCACAATGATGTAGCTTATTATCAATATTAGCCAATAAAACTAGGACTATTTTATTCCCTTTGTTTCATTGACATTTCATGCATTGAGTCAGACAGGTCTGAAACATCTCTTAACTTCTTGCGGATTATTGGGACGCTAGCGTCCCATCTGGCCAACATCCGGTGAAATTGCAGAGCGTGAAATTCAAATTAAATTACTATAAATATTTAAGTGCAATGCATCAAAATAAAGCTTAACTTGTTGTTAATCCACCTGCCGTGTCAGATTTCAAAAAGGCTTTACGGCGAAAGCAAACCATGCGATTATCTGAGGACAGCGCCCAGCACACAAATGCATAACAAATCATTTTCAACCAGGGAGTTGCTAAACAAAAGTGAGAAATAGCGATATAATATATGCCTTACATTTGAAGATCTTCTTCTGTTGGCATTCCAAAAGGTCTGTTAGATTTCAAATGGTCCTTTTGTTCAATAAAGTCCTTCTTTATATCCATAAAAACTCAGTTTAGCTGGCGCTCTTCAGTCAATAATCCACTTAGTTTCCCTCCTTCAAAATGCATACAAAATGAATCCCAAACATTACCAATAAACTTATCCAAACAAGTCAATCAACGTTTATAATCAAACCTTAGGTACCGTAATACGCAAATAAACGATAAAATTTAAGACGGAGAATCGTTATTGTCTTTACCGGAGATAAACAAAAAGAACGCGCTCTCTCGGCCATGCGCTTGGAAACACCACAGCCAAAATGGGAGCCACTTAAAAAAACTACAACTTCTCCCACATTTTTCCAAAAACCAGCCTGAAACTGTTTCTAAAGACTGATGACATCTAGTGGAAGCCCTAGGAACTGCAACCAGGGACGATTTCACCCTATTATAAAAGTGCCAGCCATTGAAATCAGTGGTATGCTGAATTTTTTGTTGTTGTTGATGGTTTGTCCTCGGGGTTTCGCCTGCCATTTCAGTTCTGTTATACTCACAGACATTATTTTGACAGTTTTAGAAACTTTAGCATGTGTTCTATCCAAATCTACCAATTATATGCATATCCTAGCTTCTGGGCCTGAGTAGCAGGCAGTTTACTTTGGGCACGCTTTTCATCCGGACGTCAAAATACCGCCCCCTTTCCCAAAGAAGTAAAGGATCGGACCCTTTTTTTCAATTTTCGCCTGAAATGACATACCCAAATCTAACTGCCTGTAGCTCAGGACCTGAAGCAAGGATATGCATATTCTTAATACCATTTGAAAGGAAACACTTTGAAGTTTGTGTAAATGTGATGTTAATGTGGGAGAATATAACACACTTAATCTGGTAAAAGATAATTCCATCATCAGAGAAAGGTCACAATGTATTATTCGCAATTTCGATTCTGGCCACTAGATGACAGCAGTGTTTGTGTACATTTTTAGACTGATGCAATGAACCATTGCATGTCTGTTCAAAATGTTGTATTAAGTCTGCCCAAATGTGCCTAATTGGGGCAATTCTGTAGAGGTTAAGTATGGGATATCAATAAAACGTTTATACCGTAATGTAATGCTAGTCCATTTCAGAGTGAAACAGCACAGCATTTCAGTGTATGCTAGGTGTCCATAGTGGCCCCAGTGTTTGGGTGTGCTTGGGTCAGGCTGTCATGGAGAGTGAGTGTGTTAAGGTCCCTCACTCAGGTGGTTTCTCTGGTGCCCATTCCTCCCATTCCAGCACTCAGGGGCTGAGTAAACACTCACTCAGTCAGGGCCTGGGTGGAGAGAACTCTGCCTTGTGTGGCAGCAAGGCAGGCTTGTCTCTGTGGGATAGTGTGTTTATGTATACGGAGAGATGTATTTCTAAGTGCAGTTTTGTTTTGTTTGTGTGGGCCTGCATTGCATATGTGTGTGTGTGTGTGTGTGTGCTGTGAGCTTGTGTGTCCATCACACCCAGGCTATGTGCAGGTAAATGTCATCCAACAGGTCCCTCAGGTCTGTCTATTAGTGTCAATGTCATTTCCACCCGTATCTCCAGATATCTGTCACTCGGCTCAGGTTCAGTCACACTATCAGATTCACACATCAGCCATTCCTATACTGTCATAGAATGTTATTCATCAAAGGTAGTTTTCTTCAGATGACCTCTTTTCCCTGTTTCAGAAACCGGATAGTCTCACTTCCATAATGAAATCATAAAATAATGATGGCGTGATCCCTGTAACATTTTCTCCTAGTACAGCCTGTCCTTGGCCAGGCCAGTGTGCTGAGGCAGAGTGTGTGTGTGTGTGTGTGTGTTCCCCTGCAGGCCTCCCTGATCCCTTTGCCAAAGTGGTGGTGGATGGCTCAGGACAATGTCACTCCACAGACACCGTGAAGAACACCCTCGACCCCAAGTGGAACCAGCACTACGACCTGTGAGTCCTCATCACTCAACCAACATAATGGATAGTGCAGAGCTTGCGCTTGACATACCATCCATATAGAAGCAGCTGTGACTAGATGTGAAACCGTGTATCTAACAGAAACCTTACCTTAACCTGCTGATTTAGTAATGAACCAGCATTCAGCTGAACTGCGGCCCCTCTCTATAACTATCACCAGTGCCCTCTATGCTATATCTACACCAGTGGAGGCTGCTGAGGGGAGGACAACGCATAATAATGGCTGGAACAGCGCGACTGGAATGGCTTCAAACACATGGAAGCCATGCGTTTGATGTATTTGATACCATTCCGCTCCAGCCATTACCATGAGCCCGTCCTCCCCAATTAAGGTGCCACCAACCTCCTGTGATCTACGCATTCCCTCACCCAACTCCAATGTGCCAAGTGGACATCAGGGATGTGTCAGACATTGATTCTCCAGGATCTGAATGCCTTACAGTAAGCTGTGTTTATGTCTGTCCTCTCACTTATCTGTAGGCCAGCAATGACAACTCCACTGGGGTAGTTAACGTGAAAAAGAAAAACATTTAAATAGAACCGTGGGGAGGGAAACTAATCTCAGAAGCCTTTTACCTTTTGGACAGAAATATGTGCATGTCTTGTTGCACCCATGTTGCTTTTCCCAAAGACTGCTTGTCTTGTGAAAACAACCTGGGAAAAGAGTGGGGGAGTGAAAGTTTCCAGTATTTGCCCAGTGTTTATCCAGCCGTCACGCGTAGCTAACAGAAAGAGGAAGCACATGTCTCCGTTTGTTTGGTTACTCAGGATACCAGACCCTCTTCCAACATGGCTGTTTAATTAGCTGTTCATGTCCTGTTTGACAGGAGGGAAACACAGCCCTCAGTCAGTCAGTCAGTCTGTCCCACTGTGGAGGAGAGAGAGTGCAGGACATGGTGATGGATGGGAGGACATCAACCTGTGTGCTCCCAAGACGAAGCCAAACGCACGCGCACACACCTCTCCAGTTTAGTTTTTTTCACCTGGAACCTGCCTGTGTTTCTTCCTGTTAATGACTATGTTAAACCTTTAGGTGCCCTCCCTCTGTGTGTCAGGGTTAAGGATTACTACTCCATGCTAAGGCACATGGACTCTCCTCAGTGTGTGGAGTCTAATTGACTGAGGGTAGCTGAGCACACTCACACATATTCAAATGGTGTCTGAAACACCTGGTGCTCACGCTCAGCAGAGCCAGAAAAGCCTTTGCTTAGTTGGCACTGAAGCTTTTTTCCATTGGTTGTATGTGCACAGCATGAGGAAGTGTATGTGCTCATGGCAACATTGACACGTCAGGGCCTCCTCAGTGGTGCTGTCAGTGGTCAGACCAACAGACTGGCCCGTGACCGCTGACCCCAGCCAGAATTGTTGCGGAAGTGGCCTGTATGCCAAGGATAGCAGACTGTGTCTCGCTGGCAAACTGCCTCTCCTCGACTCCTATCCAGCCCAGTTAAAGTATGTGGAGCAGACAGACTGGACTGTAATACGGCTCTGTAGCCCTATTAGGGACAAACCAGGGGACAAACCTTGGTTTGTTGTTCAGTTTCTTGTTCAGCACGCTTCAAACTACATTTATACTAAGAAGTATAATATGTTAATGAATATGTCAAATAACATTTGATTTGTCACATGCTTCGAAAACAACAGGTGTAGACTAACAGTGAAATGCTTACTTACGGGCCCTTCCCAACAACACAGAGAGAAAGAAAATATAGAAATAATAGACACGTAATAATAAATACACAATGCGTAACGATAACTTGGCTATATACATTGGGTACCAGTACCAAGTCGTTGTGCAGGGGTACGAAGTATTTGAGCTAGATATGTACATAGGTATAAAGTGACTAGGCAACAGGATAGATAATATACAGTAACAGCAGCGTAAGTAATGAGTCAAACGAGTTAGTGCAAAAAGGCTCAATGCAGGTAGTCCAGGTTGGTTAACTATTTGTCTTGGGGGTAGAAGCTGTTCAGGGTCATGTTGGTTCCAGACTTTGTTCATCGGTACTGCTTGCCGTGCAGTAGCAGAGAGTCTATGACTTGGGCGACTGGAGTCTTCGACAGTTTTGAAGGCCTTCCCATGACTGGCAACTGCTTGGCATCCGACTGCAATGTGCTACAGGGGGTAGTGTGAACGGCCCAGTACATCACTGGGGCCGAGTTCTCTGGCGTCCAGGTCCTGGATGGCGCCTTGCAGTCAGATGCCAAGCGGTGGTGCAGCTGTATAACCTTTTGAGGATCTGAGGGCCCACGCCAAATCTTTTCAGCCTCCTGAGTGGGAAGAGGTGTTGTCATGCCTTCACGACTGTGTTGGTGTGTGTGGACCATGATAATTCCACCACTCCACTACAGCCCTGTGGATGTGGATGGGGGCATGTTTAGCCCTCCGTTTCCTGTATTCGGCCCTCCGTTTCCTGTTTTCTGGCACCATACTTCCAAATCTCGGACCTTCTCTCTATAGGCTGTCTCATCGTCATCGCTGATCAGGCCAACCACCGTCGTGTCGTCAGCAAACTTAATGATGGTGTTGGAGTTGCGCGCGGCCATGCCATGCAGTAGCGGGCGAACAGGGAGTACAGGAGGGGACTAAGCACGCACCCCTGAGGGGCCCCCGTGTTGAAGGTTAGCATGGCGGATGTGTTGTTGCCTACCCCCACCACATGGGGGTGGCCCGTCAGGAAGTCCAGGATCTAGTTGCAAAGGGAGGTGTTCAGTCCCAGAGTCCTCTTACATCTAGACGTTCCGCTAGCGGAACACCTGCTCCAATATCCAATGATAGGCGTGGCGCGAATTACAAATTCCTCAAAAATTCCAAAACTTCAATTTTTCAAACATGACTATTTCACAGCATTTTAAAGACAAGACTCTCCTTTATCTAACCACACTGTCCGATTTCAAAAAGGCTTTACAGCGAAAGCAAAACATTAGATTATGTCAGCAGAGTACCAAGCCTGAAATAATCAGACACCCATTTTTCAAGCTAGCATATAATGTCACAAAAACCCAGAAGACAGCTAAATGCAGCACTAACCTTTGATGATCTTCATCAGATGACACACCTAGGACATTATGTTATACAATACATGCATGTTTTGTTCAATCAAGTTCATATTTATATCAAAAAACAGCTTTTTACATTAGCATGTGACGTTCAGAACTAGCATACCCCCCCGCAAACTTCCGGGGAATTTGCTAACAATTTACTAAATTACTCACGATAAACGTTCACAAAAAGCATAACAATTATTTTAAGAATTATAGATACAGAACTCCTCTATGCACTCGATATGTCCGATTTTAAAATAGCTTTTTGGTGAAAGCACATTTTGCAATATTCTAAGTACATAGCCCAGCCATCACGGGCTAGCTATTTAGACACCCGGCAAGTTTAGCCTTCACCAAAATCAGATTTACTATTATAAAAGTTTGATTACCTTTTGTTGTCTTCGTCAGAATGCACTCCCAGGACTGCTACTTCAATAACAAATGTTGGTTTGGTCCAAAATAATCCATCTTTATATCCGAATAGCGGCGTTTTGTTCGTGCGTCCCAGACACTATCCGAAATGGTAAATCAGGGTCGTGCGCATGGCGCAATTCGTGACAAAAAAAATCTAAATATTCCATTACCGTACTTCGAAGCATGTCAACCGCTGTTTAAAATCAATTTTTATGCAATTTATCTCGTAAAAAAGCGATAATATTCCGACCGGGAATCTCCTTTTCGGCAAACAGAGGAAAAATCACAAAGACGGGGGCGGCCAGGGCACACGCCTAAGCCCACAGTCCCTTGATCGGCCACTTGAGAAAGGCGATAATGTGTTTCAGCCTGGGGCTGGGATGACGACATTCTGTTTTTTCCCGGGCTCTGAGTGCCCATGGAAGACGTAGGAAGTGTCACATTAGAGCAGAGATCCTTTGTAAAAGATAGAGATGGCAAAGAAGTTCAAGAAATGGTCAGACAGGCCACTTCCTGTAAAGGAATCTCTCAGGTTTTGACCTGCCATTTGAGTTCTGTTATACTCACAGACACCATTCAAACAATTTTAGAAACTTTGAAGTGTTTTCTATCCAAAGCCAATAATTATATGCATATTCTAGTTACTGGGCAGGAGTAGTAACCAGATTAAATCGGGTACGTATTTTATCCAGCCGTGAAAATACTGCCCCCTAGCCATAACAGGTTAATGATCAACTTGGAGGGCACTATGGTGTTGAACGCTGAGCTATAGTCAATGAACTGTATGCATGGTTCTGTGTTGCTTGCCTCGAAGCGAGCATAGAAGGCATTTATCTCGTCTGGAAAAGCTCACGTCACTGGGCAGCTCGTGGCTGGGTTTCCCTTTGTACCCCATGATAGTTTGCAAGCCCTGCCGCATCCAACGAGCGTCAGAGCCGTTGTAGTAGGATTCAATCTTAGTCTGTATTGACAAATTTCCTGTTTGATGGCACGTTAGAGGTTGTAGCAGATTTTCTTATAAGCGTCCGGAATACTGTCCTGCTCCCTGAAACTGGCAGCTCTAACCTTAAGCTCAGCGTGGATGTTGCACTTATTAATGATGCCGGTGACTGATGTGGTAACCTCCTCAATTTTATTGGATGAATCGCTTAGCATATTACAGCCTGTGCTAGCAAAACAGTCCTGTAGCTTAGCATCTGCTTCGTCGGATCACTTCCGTATTGTGCACGTCACTGATATATAATGATGAGATGTTAATGAATCTCCTATACCTTCATAGATACAAGTATTGGGATGAAAAGACACATGCACAATGTTGTGTTCCCATAGCCTGGCCCAGGCCCTTGTCCCTCTCTGTCCCATCTCTGCAGCTATGGGGACAGGGGGAACAGGTGGCGGTAGTGTCCCCAGGGCCCAGCTGGTCCTGTTCTGCCTGCTGAGGAAGTGTGACAGCCTGGCCTGCCTAGCACCAACTGCCATGCAATATGCCATATACTGTACCTCAACCAACCAGAGACATAACATAGAGATGGCCTAAGAGGAGAAACTCTTATCTTATTACAAGTAATCATATTATCTGAGAGTTTGATATGTTTGGCATGTGTATAGTGTATGTAAACATACTGTATCTTGTTTTGAAAAGCTTAATCCAATGTCTAGTCTACTGCCCTTATTATTTGATACAATAATCATATCCAGATCTGTGTTGGAGGTAATAATTCCCCCCTACAAATCTGTCCTGCATTCTAATGCTCTCAGATAGCACCCCAGACAGGCATTTGGCTTCCACTCAAAATGTCCAGACATCTTACTCATAGCGCCATTGTTTCACATCCCTTTAGTTTCGGTAAGCAGCATGATAATTATAGTGGGATGCAGTCTGCTAACTGTATGGATGATTAGTTTTACACTGAGGAAGGGAACTGGGCCGAACAGATGTGCCACGTCAGGTTCACGTAGTGTGAGTTTAATACCCAGGCCTCGACTGACACACACTACCTAAGAGTGATAACAGAGGCAGTCAGGGCGTAATGTCATGGTTCAACTGTTCACTCTCTCTGTTACGTTCGTCTGAAGAAGGAGACCAAGGTGCAGCGTGGTAAGCGTACATCTTTCACTTTCTTAGATGAACACCGACAAAACAAATAAAATACAAAAAACGAACGTAAAGTTCTGCAGGCTTCAAAGCAGCTATACAAAAACAAGATCCCACAAAAACCCAGTGGGAAAAGGCTGCCTAAATATGATCCCCAATCAGAGACAACGAATGACAGCTGCCTCTGATTGGGAACCATATCAGGCCAACATAGAAATACAAAACATAGATAATGCCCACCCAAGTCACACCCTGACCTAACAAAATAGAGAATAAAAAGGCTCTCTAAGGTCAGGGCATGACACTCTCCTTCTTTTCCTCACTTATACTATCCCTCTTTCTATCTCTCTTTCAGCCTCTCCTCCTCCCTGTCTCTTTCATTTCTCTCTCTCCCTCTCTGGGTGATTTTGGGTCGAAGGGCTGCCTTTGGATGATTTATGACTCACAGGATCTGTCTGCGTTCGTCCGTCTCGTACCCAGACACTCGGGGTCGGGAGTCGCACATTCACAGACGCCGGGCGGAAAATCCCTCTCAGACACCTCCTGACTGTGTCCTTGTGGGGACACAGCCCGCGGTGACAGGCAGCCCCGAGCGGATGTGTGCCTCCCCAGCGGGGACATCTCGGCAAAGACTGGCCTGTTGGAACAGTGCATTCACACGGGCTTTAGTAACATCTACACTACATTGGAAGTGACTGGTCTCTCTCTTCTCTCCTCAGATATATTGGCAAGTCTGACTCCATCACCATCAGTGTGTGGAACCACAAGAAGATCCATAAGAAGCAGGGGGCTGGCTTCCTGGGCTGTGTACGCCTTCTATCCAACGCCATTAACCGCCTCAAAGACACCGGCTGTAAGGACTACCTGATTGAATTAGTGTGTGTGTGTGTATTTAATGCTGTGAGGTAATGTCTGTGTAGTGACCCATTGTCTGTCCCACAAACGGAGTCACAGGCTAGCGGAGTCACAGGCTAGCGGAGTCACAGGCTAGCGGAGTCACAGGCTAGCGGAGTCACAGGCTAATAATCCCCTTCTCCTGTCACAGTGACACATTGAGCTGTACCCTCACAAGTGCGCACATTCTCTCCCTATTCCTGACAGGGCACAGACCAGGTTGTGAGAGGGGTCACATTCTGCAGTGCCAGAACAGGAAAAGACAATCAGCATCAGCCCACAATCACTGTAAACATGTCATGTCAGAAGCGAATGGCTAAATGAGATTGAGGCTTGGCACTCCAAGCCAACGCAGCAGTGGCAGCCAGGCAGGGACCCAGTGATGGCTTTACCAAAGGGCCTCCCCCTCCCACTGTATGTATACTATGCTGATAGGTCTGCTACGGTCTTGTAGACGGAAAAAGGACAAAATCCCACTGCTTTTCCTAGAAGCCCCTGCCACTTGTTTTCCTGGAAAACCCGAACCCTGTGCCTCAGCTGTGAGTAGTTTGCCTCTGCATGTCCTCTCATTCCCCCCTCCTCACGCCCTCGTCTGTCCCATAGACTGGCAGCATGCGCCACAGTGACTAACCTCCGTTTATCTCGGTCTGCAAATCTAGACAACCGGTCATTTTACTCAGACATGCATAATTGTACAGCTATTTAAATGTAAGCATAGATTTGTTATGTCCCTCGGTTGTGGTCTTATTCAAGTGTATGTTTGTCATTCTTTCGCTTGTGCTTTTTGCAGCTGTTCCACTGTGTCCTGTCCACAGGCGTTTTAGGGGGCTTTGGGTTTGTGTGTGCACACTCATTGCCCCAGTCTTGTAATGGTTTGACCGACCATGTTTTGGTCCCTGTTTAGTCTAGACGCACATCCTGAGCTGTTCTGCATGACACTCAGACAACAGTGAACAGATAGTGGCATTTCTCATGTCTGCAGGCAACGTGGTATTCCTGACATTTCTTTGGTCCTTTTTTTTTTGTTTTGTTTTTCAGCCTGGGCTGAGAACGTAGACAAAGAGTTTTCAGACATTGGCAGGGGTTCATGTCCATGTTCAGTCTGGGTGGAATAGTGCCGGCTTTGTGCAGAGATTTGTCAAATGTTTGACCTCTGTAGTGAACTGCAGGCTGCTCGGTACCGATGCTCAGTGATTGTTTTTACGGCCCATGGCCACTCCACAGACCATCTGTTCCAGTGCATATCCCATACCCAGCCTCCAAGGGAGGGAGGGAGAGAGAGAGGAATTGACAGTGGGTGATGTAAACGATACAGAGCAAAGGGACTTGTCTGCGGGGACAAAAACCCTCCCAACACATGCTAGTTTACATGTCTCTCAGACAGTGATCGATCCCCCTTTCCTCTCTCTCCTCTCTTCTTCCCTCTCCTCCCGCTCTCCTCCTTCCCCTCTCTCCTCCACAGATCAGAGATTGGACATGAACAAGCTGGGCCTCAATGACAGTGACACAGTGAGGGGTCAGATAGTGGGTGAGTACAGCGGTGACCAGCAGGCCACACAGACATTCACCACACACTCACGTACATTCACGTAACACTGTTATGTACCTGAAGTGTTACCACTCCATTATTAGAACCTCAGGCTAACCACAGTTGTTTTATAATGCTGATAAGACCTCACTACACCACCACGCATAGAAAGAGAACCAGAAACCCTCCCAACACCATGTAGGTTCCCTCCAGTAACCTGAGCCTGCAGGGGGACTTATTTTCCCAGTGATTCGTTGGTGTGTAAAGCGTTGAGCGCTGCCCCTGAGTGTGCCATGTCTCTGACTGAGCGTGCCGTGTCTCTGACTGAGCGTGCCGTGTCTCTGACTGAGCGTGCCGTGCCTCTGACTGAGCGTGCCGTGCCTCTGACTGAGCGTGCCGTGCCTCTGACTGAGCGTGCCGTGCCTCTGACTGAGCGTGCCGTGCCTCTGACTGAGCGCGCCGTGCCTCTGACTGAGCGCGCCGTGCCTCTGACACCAGGCTTGATGAGCTCATCCCTCTAACTTCAGACGGCCCGCACTTCCATCTGCACCACAGGGCCTGGAGACAGACAGTCACAGCAGCGCTGCCATGCCACCTCACCTCTGACCCACCAACATGGGCACTGAACAGCCTGGGTGGTGGCAGAGAGGCCAGGGTTAGCTAGCTACAGTAGACATAGAGTCTAGCATTAATACGTGCCTTCCACTCACTTCTTGGGTCCTTTCCAGAACTGGGATTTGGGACTGGTCAGGCCACTGTCAGAGTGCAGACGACTGATACTTCTACTTCCAGACACGATCATCTTGTCACCCACAAGAGGATTTGACCATGTGATCCTCTTAAAAATGGATTCCTCATTTAGCCCTAAATAACATCATTACAGTATTGCATTACAGTAATTCACAGTTTTAAAATAGTTCCGTTTTAGTCTCTGGTATGACAGGACATGAATAGAGTGAGATTCTACCACCCAGTCATTCTCCTATGTGTATCTGAATGTGTCTGTGTGACCAAAGTGAGCCTGCAGTCCAGAGACAGGATAGGCACAGGAGGCCCAGTGGTGGACTGCAGCCGTCTGTTTGACAACGACCTGCCAGACGGGTGAGTAACATACACACCAACACACCACAACTCCATTTAACATTTGTCCGTACTGGACAGTGGACCCACTATCACCACATCATACCCTCACAGCAGGGTCAGTCTGAGCCTATCATAACCACACTGCCCCACAACCAAAAGTGTTCCAGACAGCATGTGGTGTGGTGTCCCAGACTCCAATCTAAGTAGCCAGAGGCTCTGCTGTTCAGACACTTCACCAGCTTAGCACGACTGACCTCAGCACTGAGCCAATGATGTTGGCTGGGGTTAGGGAGTCTAGTCTGGGGTTGGTGTGCGCCAGAGGAATTGGGTGAGCAGATGGGAGACTGCGTCCTATTAGCTAGCAAGAAGCTCTGTGGGGAATATCTGGGTCATGTTTAGTAGGGGGGAAATGTTTTGAAACAGAGTGAAACAGGAGGTACTACCTGAACTTGGTTGCCCTCAATGTCCACTCACTGCTTTGTGTGTTTGTATCTGCTGCATCCAGCTGGGAGGAGCGGAGGACTGCGTCTGGCCGAATCCAGTACTTGAACCACATCACACGCACCACACAGTGGGAAAGGCCTACCAGGTGAGTCAGCCTGGCCTCAAAGTCTTGATGTAACATAGTAAATGTAAATCTGTGACACTCAAATTAGTATGTAATGTTTGGTATGATGACATAAGACACAAGGTTACTGAAGCCAAAACACTAAAGGAGGGAGGGAGGTTGGTTGGGTAGGATGGGTGGTGAGCGTATATAGCGAATGTCTAGCAACCCGAACTTTAGCATTTTTGCTAATTAGTAACTACTTAGCATTTAGCTAATCCTAACCTTAATTCTTAACTCCTAGCCTAGCTAACATTAGCCGCCTAGCTTAATGTTAGCCACAACAAAGTGGAATTCCTAACATATCATACGTATTGAAAATTCTTAACATATTGTACAAATTGCAATTTGTAACATATCATACGAATTGTAATTCGTAACATATACTAAATGGAGGGAGACTGGTTTACATTTACTATGTTATGTCTGTCCCTGAGTCCAGGCTGAGTGAGTACACAGTCTTACCCACTACCCAGCCTCAAACCCATGGCATGAGTCCCCAAGGCCTAGACAACATTGAATTTGTATTAGGAGACACTGCAGACTATTGAACGGGGCCCTCTTATGCTCCAGACGGTATTGTTGCTCCACAGTCTCTCTCTCTCTTTGCTCCCTTATCAGCTCCCTTCCTGTTACTCTGCTCTAGACTGGCCTCAGGCCCATCACTCAGTACTGCTCTGTGTGTGTGTGTCTATGTCTCTGCCTCACTGACCTCATGATGCTTAAGAAAGCAGGAGCAAGCCCATGTCTAGCCCTAGCATCTAAGCGTATTACAAGCACAGCTAGATATGAAATATGAATAGACACGGGCCTGATTTGAACAAACCTACCATGAAGGATATATTATAACCCACCCTCCCTGTCTGACTGGGATCTCTTCCTGTTTCCTGTCTCTCCCAGGCCTGCGTCGGAGTACTCCAGCCCCGGCCGGCCTCTCAGCTGCATCGTGGATGAGAACACGCCCATCCTGAGCACCAACGGGGCCACGCCCACCATTCCGTGTGTCCCGTCCAGCGACCAGCGGGCCCAGGAGAGACGCGTCCGCTCCCAGAGACACAGGAACTACATGAGCAGGACACACCTCCACACACCCCCAGACCTGCCTGAGGGATACGGTTAGTGGAGAGAGGATTCTATCACACAGTATGGACACACCGGACATACACAAACATACACACAATCACACTATAGACGGCCACTTCGGTTCCCACAGCCAGACTAGACTGGAGCATTCAGTATTATGAACATCCTCTAAGACAGACGTGTCTCCTTCTGTTTTAAGACCGGTGTCGTCATTGCAATGCCTCGGTGTTAACTGCCTCCCTCCTCCTCTCTCCGGCCCAACGCTCAGCTGAATCATCCTGCTAATCTGTGTCCCTATTCAGTCCCAACAGCACAGCCACCATGACTCTGCAGCGCAGCATAAGCAGCCTGACAGGCCCCATTTTAAAGAACCAATTGAATCGATCTAGCAGTTAAAGGCTGGCGGCAGCCGCTCTCTCCTCCCCCTCCTCTCTCCTTCCTCACATGCAGCCCGCGGGCGGCCGCTTGATATTCAGACACTGTGTAGTCTTGCTGAGGATTTAGGAGCGCTGGCCAGAGGAGTAAATCACAGCAGCCCAGCCCAGCTCTTCAAGATTAGGAGGGTGCTGTGTCTTTTTGGGCCAGCTCCTCTGAACCGCTGTCAGCAGCCCCAGTGGCGGGCCAAGGTCGGCCAAGAAGTGTCACTCTGTACAGAATGCATTGGGCGCATCGGTGCTCGGCGGGGTGGAAGTTATATACACGCATGTTAGAGAGGCAGGGCGGTGTGACCAAAGGAATGGCAGAACAGGGCTTCCAAGCTCATGGAAATATCTCTGTCAAGCTGTGATGAATGAGCTCACCCACACACAGACAACCATCTTCTCCCCCTGTCAGCCCTGCAACTGGGATCCAAACTGACTCAATCCCTGCTTTTATCTCCGTCTGTGTGATCTCTCTTACGCTTCCACACACGCTCGGATCAAGATACGCACGCACATTGACGCACCATTAACAATCCTCACAGTGGAACAAATGTATAACTAACAGCTCTATTTTCCTTATCATCCACTCACATCTCTCACTCATCTCTCACTCTCACCCTCTTACTCATCTCACACTGATCTCTCATCTCTCACCCTCTTACTCATCTCACACTCATCTTACTCATCTCACACTCATCTTACTCATCTCACACTCATCTTACTCATCTCTCACTCATCTCTCACTCATCCCACTCTCTCACTCATCTCTCACATGTGTGTACTTGTCTGTAACCGTTGCTCTGTACCTCTTATACCTGTATGAGTAGCCATGCTATTGTTCCCCCCTTACAGAGCAGAGGACCACGCAGCAGGGCCAGGTCTACTTCCTCCACACCCAGACAGGAGTCAGCACATGGCACGACCCTCGAGTGCCCAGGTACACCCACCACCACTGTCTGAACACACAGTGCCCAGGTATACCCACCACCACTGTCTGAACACACAGTGCCCAGGTATACCCACCACCACTGTCTGAACACACAGTGCCCAGGTACACCCACCACCACTGTCTGAACACACAGTGCCCAGGTATACCCACCACCACTGTCTGAACACACAGTGCCCAGGTATACCCACCACCACTGTCTGAACACACAGTGCCCAGGTATACCCACCACCACTGTCTGAACACACAGTGCTCAGGTATACCCACCACCACTGTCTGAACACACAGTGCCCAGGTATACCCACCACCACTGTCTGAACACACAGTGCCCAGGTATACCCACCACCACTGTCTGAACACACAGTGCCCAGGTACACTATACCCAGTACACTCATTAAGTATTTCCAACACAAATGATTTGAGGCTGATGACAAAAACAGGATGATCTGGGATGATGTAATGTAGTTTCATGCAGGTTTGGGTGAGGCTGTTGATATAGACCACCTACCCCACCTATGTTTCTGTCATAGGATGGACAATCAGTGGCTAGCTGTCCTCAGGCTTGTCCGGAACCTTCTGTAAATGTGCTGCTGGTTACATGCTGACAAGCTACGATAGAGGGCTGGTGTCACAGTCCTTTGTCGCTCAGTTGGTAGAGCATGGTGCTTGCAATGGCAGGATAGTGGGTTCGATTCCCGGGACCACCCGTATGTGAAATGTATACACCCATGACTTTAAGCCGCTTTGGATAAAAGCGTCCACTAAATGGCATGTAAATGTAAACCACAGGGATCTGAGAGGATTCACAGCAGACACCTCTGGCACGACCTCTGCCTCCATACCCTCAGCTCTCAGCACACAGCCTTCAGCCCTACTCTACATGTGGCTCAGAGACGCCACTCACTCAGGCATGTCTCATGGATCACCACACATCAACACGTCAGTCTACTGGGAATAGAGTCAATAGAAAGAAAGTCAGTGATTGAAAAATACCTAGACGTTGCTGTTCTCTTCCCCCCGTGGAAATACGTGTGATAGATGGCGTTTTTCTTGCACTTGATGCTATCCTGTTGGTCACGCCACACCCTGGTGGTGCAGCAGATGCTGGACTGCCAAGCTCCCAGTGCTGAGAGGCTTGGTCATTTGGCTGTCCGATAAGTCACTACCGCTGAAGTGGGGCTGCTGTCATTTCTTAGTTGCTCTCCACAGACAGCTAAAGGAGTCCAGCTGAAAGGATTGCATGGCAGCAATAAATCATGTAGACGGGAAGAAGAAAAATGGAATAAAAGTCATGTCGTTTTGGGATCTTTTCTCGCGCCTCTTTGTTTCCCAGTTACCGTCAGCCTCGAGGACTGCTTCATACCTTGACTTTGATTGGTCTTACATCTCATTCTTTGATTCTTTTGATTTTCTGCCCTTCACCTCTGACTGTGTTGGGGATTTGTGCTTCCCAGAGACCTGAGTAATGTAAACTGTGAGGAGCTGGGCCCACTGCCCCCTGGCTGGGAGATCAGGAACACAGCCACTGGCCGGGTCTACTTTGTGGACCACAACAACCGCACCACGCAGTTCACAGACCCGCGCCTCTCCGCCAACCTGCATCTAGTCCTTAAGTGAGTATCGGGTTATACCAGCGCCACAAATAAACCAGAGCCTCATAACAGCCCAGATGAAATGAGAAGTAGTTGAGGGAGAACTGTACTGTATGACTGGCTGGCAGTGTGGCTGTGTAACTGTGGTGTTTTGTTTTGTGTTCCGCAGCCCAAGCCCCAATGGTTCCCGCAGCGGCATCGAAATTCAGAACAGTCCAATCAGGTGAGGCCCTCTATTTCTCCAACACTTGGTTCTGGGGAGACAGAACAGACTGCACACAGACAGACACACACAGATACACACACAGACATATTGACTCCCCCACACAGGATGTTTTACAGGAGAGTCCAGTGCCAAGGTGTGTTAAACACCTGTTGGGGTTCAGCTATCAGAGCAGCCTTTCTCCTGTGCACACACTCTCCCTCACACACTCCCACACACAACCTCACCCATCCAGACACACACACTGCACGCACAAAGCTGCATTCCACCGCCCGGCAGCGGTTTTGATCATGCAGGGGTTTTAGCACACAATCCGTCACAAAGCTTGTTTTGGCTCGACATCAGATAACAATGTGGAAACCAAGACTGATGTGTCTGTGGCTGAGGAGCGTCTTACGTCCAGGAAACAGAGCATAAATTTGATGCCCGAGTCAATGAATGAATTGTGTGTGTGTGTGTGTGTGTGTGTGTGTGTGTGTGTGTGTGTGTGTGTGTGTGTGTGTGTGTGTGTGTGTGTGTGTGTGTGTGTGTGTGTGTGTGTGTGTGTGTGTGTGTGTGTGTGTGTGTGTGTGTGTGTGTGTGTGTGTGTGTGTTGGTGCGTGCCTGTGTGTGCAGTGTTCGTCAGTGCATGCGCTTCAGAATCTTTCCTCGCAGCTGTTCAAACATGGCCCATGTAACGATAGCTGCAGCATTACCCACAGTGCAGTGTAAAGGTGGAGCAGAGTACGGGCGGCTTCGGTGGGCCTCCTCCGTCTGACCTCATTCCTGCTCCGTGCCGGGAGAGGCGGAATGCACCGATGAAAAGATCTGGTGTTATTTTCCCCTGTTCTGAAAAATCAAAGAACGTGTTTGGGACTTTGATGCTTTTTCTTGTTCTGCGGTCCTCTGAAAATCATATTAAATCCCAGGCTGGCACGCCATGTTTGTAATGCAGGAATCTTGTCTTAAGCACAATAATGTCCAGATGTGTGAAAAGCAGTGCACAGTGTTTCTTCTCTTTAAAAAGCACTGGTCCGATTATTATTTCACTTTAAAGTTGGGAGTTAGAGTTTTCTAGGTTATTGATGTCTTTGTTTGAGAGGAATAATTGTATTGAAATGGAAGGTGTTTAAGCTGAGCCAAGAGCGGGTCTGTGGCCATTAGAATGATGTACGATGGGCCCTGGGTCCAACCACATACCTTCCCTGGGTTCTGCTTCAAAGGGAGAGACCCTTGGCTTTGTCTTGGAGAACCTAAGGCTGCATTTACACATGCAGCCCAATTCAGATTTTTTTCCCACTAGTTGGTAGTTTGACTAATCACATCAGATCTTTGACATCAGATCTTTTTCAGAGCTGATCTGATTGGTCAAAAGACCAATGAATGAAAAAAACTGTCAGAATTAGGCTGCCTGTTCGCTGCTCTGGCACCCCAATGGTGGAACAAGCTCCCTCACGACGCCAGGACAGCGGAGTCAATCACCACCTTCTGGAGACACCTGAAACCCCACCTCTTTAAGGAATACCTAGGATAGGATAAAGTAATCCTTCTAACCCCCCCCTTAAAAGATTTAGATGCACTATTGTAAAGTGGTTGTTCCACTGGATATCATAAGGTGAATCCACCAATTTCTAAGTCGCTCTGGATAAGAGCGTCTGCTAAATGACTTAAATGTAAATGTAGGTGTGTGCTAATGTAACACACATTGGATGGTGGCTCAGAGGTTTGGAGTGTGCAGTCTGCTGGTTAGTAGAGGGCTCATGGGCCTGACCCAGTCTGACTGGATCATCCTATCTGAGAATACCTTCTCTGATTTTGTCCCCTCACGGACCGCTGTGGAGCAGAGAAGCTGGACTCTGGCTGAGACGAGGGGTGAGAGTGACATTCCAACCAGCGACAAAACTCTGGAAAAGATATCAGAAGGCCGGCGTGGTTTTCCATCAAGACATCTGCCTTTTATCAAGGCAAACGATTTCAGAAATGTTCACCCCTCATGCTGTCATCCCACAAAAATGTTTGATATATACGTGTCCTTCAAGCTATAGTTTATTACCCCTTTTATTTGCTAAAGACATTGCCTCAGCGGGCCACAATACGCTTTTGGTTAGACTCACCCTGTGATGTTGCAATCTCCTGACTCTAAGCCTGGTCACTGGACAATAGGTAACAAAATCCTTGTCGGGCCTCAGATCTGCCCTCTGAACTCTGGCATGAACACTCAGAGGATCAGTTCCCAGGAGTCTAGTGTTCTCTAGCTTTACACTGAGTTCACTGTATTACTGTCTGAGCTTCAGCAGGTAACACACCACGCCATCTTACTCTCTTAAAACAAGTTAGAAAAAGAGAGAATGCGCACTAGGCTGTGTGTGTGTGTGTGTGTGTGTGTGTGTGTGTGTGTGTGTGTGTGTGTGTGTGTGTGTGTGTGTGTGTGTGTGTGTGTGTGTGTGTGTGTGTGTGTGTGTGTGTGTGTGTGTGTGTGTGTGTGTGTGTGTGTGTGTGTGTGTGTGTGTGTGTGTGTGTGTGTGTGTGACGGGCAGGAATATTTGATTTATGAGTGAAACTGAAGGGAGTGCTGCTCTGTGGCTCAGTACCTCTCCTCTCCCTGTCTGAGTGTTCCTCTCTGTTTGGGTGCTGTCCGGAGGCAGCCCTTCCTACCTCCACCCTCCCCCCTCTGAGTCTAGTCTGCAGGAAATAAAGAGATTGAGGAGGAGGACTGGAGTGCCCTATGGGGCCCTGCTGCTCTCTGGGATCGCAGGAAGTGGCCAGTTCAGCTCAGCTAGACGAGACCAAAGACAGTGGGAGCCTAGAGCAGTCACTCCTTAGAATAAGCTGTCACTGTGTATTATGGTGTGTGGATATAAAGATCAGGACGGCTGCTACATGACTGTCCATTACTCCTGCTCAGTGTATGACCCTCCAAACACATCTTTTTCAGAGCTAGGATTGTGTATTTGCCATATTTGATGACATTATACCTAATAAAAGGTTGTGTGGTTTTGTATAGTACAGTGAATGGCAGGTGTTTGGTAGGTGTCCCAGACAGAAATAGATTTGCTGAGTTGTTAGAACTGACTGGATTTCAGTGCTTTTGGCCCATCCAATATTATATGATCCAGTACTTTTTGGGCCTAGGTAAATCCATTTAGCCAGGATGGGTTGTTGCTCCATGATTCTCCTGTCACAGACTCTCTGCTTACCCTCTCTCACACTTCCCCACACACATAAGGCGTCAGCATGCTTCAGTTCGGCCTGGCGGCTTGCCGTAGTCAGCTAGGCGAACCGAACCAGTGTGTTGGGGTACTCCCTTAAAAGACCTTCGCTTGAAAGCAGTAATAGTACTGTTTGTCAATTTTGAGATGCCGTAGCCAGTATACACTTCCTCCAAATAGTTTGAATAAATCTAAGATAACTCAAGAAATCTGTCATTCATTTAGATGTTTTTGCAGAGGAAATCTTAGCGCAATTTTACACCTAACTAAGATGTTTGATGCAGTAATATTTCTAAATGAAAAAATGTGCATGAAAACGAGTCATCTCTGGTTGAATGACAACAAAGACTTTACTGAAGAATCCCTACTGTTGACCAATCACAGACAAAGTGGTGTAGACTTCAGGTACTGACTTCGGCAAGAAAAAATGTCATGTGCCCGAACAACAGAAGAAGAAAACTAACCGAAGTCCAAAACGTCACAAAATGCTGTCATAATATATGCACACGATCTTCTGAACTTTTCCGTCTGGGAAGCATGTCTTTACACACTCTGCCCCTCTCTCTCACTCACACACACACAACCCTTTGTGGCCGGCTGTACAGCCTGGTGTTTATGACCCTGCTCGGGGGGTGAGTGTGCCCACTACGCCCCACTAAAGTGCAAAAGGCCAGCATGCAAATAATCCTCCAGCGCTGGCTCCATAAAGGGCCTTTTGATTCTCTCTGTGTCTGTGTGTGTGTGTGTGTGTGTGTGTGTGTGTGTGTGTGTGTGTGTGTGTGTGTGTGTGTGTGTGTGTGTGCGTCCATGTGTGCGTGTTTCTGTTTCTGAGCAGAAGAGCCTTCCACCACCAGTGCCGTGGTTCAGAAGTTCACTCTCATGCCAGAGATTTGGGCAGGAGTCAAGGACCTCGTTCAGTACCACCACAGATCATACTCATAGCCTGTTTTTTGATTTGGAGGTTAACCGCTCTACAGCACTGATGTGTTATCACAGTTATCACAGTTACAGCCACCCACTGAGGTGGTTGTCTTAGCTGTTAGGGACGCTACACATCTTGGTGGTTCATTTATTGGTTTCCTATAGTCAGCAACACGTATCCTCTTATGAAGGAACTTGCATTGAAATGTCACTCTTGTTAATAAACAGAACCTTCCTGAACAATTTAAGCTGAAGACATGAGGTCTATGGACCCTCATTTAACCCTCACTGCTCAGTGCAGAATGAGACCGACACTGAATCTATATGCAGATGTCTCTTGCTGTAGCCACATTTTGCTCCCCCCCCCCCCCCCCTGTAGAACTGTCTATTTTCTCTCTGTCTGTGCCGTGCTGTCGCTCTCTGTGAGACCACCGTGGGTCCAGCGCCAGGTGGGGAGGTGGCATGGCACACACCTGTGAGCTGGCAGAGCCCATCACGGCAGGGGCCCACAGAGTTGCCCGCGGGGAGCGTACGACAGAGCCGTTTGTATGGAGAGCCTGGCGGGGCGTGGAGGAAGGGTCACTGGCTGCACCTCACCTCCGTCCTGTAAACAGACAGACAATGTGGCACCTACAGACACATCACACCACCCTCTGGCTCTGCCCCCTCGTGTGTGCTTGTTCAGAAATATCACCTCCACCTATGTCTGTGGGCACATGGCAGCTTGTTTGACTTGATGTGCTTCCCAGATGACCTCAGTGTGTTTACCTCTCGTTCTCCAGTCAGCAAAAGGAGGGAGACAGAATTCCTGCCTGGCTTTATTTGGAGGTTTTAGGGTTTCTGGGTTTTATTTTTTTTGTGGTGTTTTATTTTTGTGTACCTGTACGTGTTGTTACGACCCCAAGTCTCAACAATGATCTTTCCCTCTCCATCTCTTCTCTTTCTCTTTTTCTCCATCCCCAGCCGTCAGACCCAGCTCAAGGACCAGGCCCAGCAGGCACTGGTGTCTCCAGGTAATCTGCCAGAGGAGGCCGAGTGCCTCACGGTGCCCAAGTACAAGAGGGACCTGGTGCAGAAGCTGAAGATCCTCCGCCAGGAGCTGTCCCAGCAGCAGCCCCAGGCAGGCCACTGCCGCATAGAGGTGTCCCGCGAGGAGATCTTTGAGGTGAGACCGTCGAATTAGTGTTATTCCCTCAGTTCTTGAACACAACCAGCATTGAGTCTTTAATTAGTATTACTGAAGAGGTTGACTATCCCGATCCTGAAGGAAATCATCAACTCTGGACATTTTCCTCACTCTCATTTACAAGTTTATTATACCAGATAGTTTACCTCACTTTCAAACCTCAGGCAATGGTTTTCCCATCCTCTACTTCCCTCTCCTCTCAAGGTCGTTGCTCGTCATGTTTCTGTCACGGCGTTATCCACCACGCTATTATCTATGATGTGTGAAGAGAGTATGTTCATATCCAAAGCAGACCTCGTATTTGAAATGAGGCTTTTGTGAAGTGCACTCCTCAGTGGGGGAGGTTTTCTAGTTTGGGAGGTGTGGAGCCTCATCAGAGCAACAACACCTGCAACAGACTACATGACCCTCGTAAAATATGTGATGGAATGTGCTGGAACAGCTTTGTCTGTTAATCTGAAGGAAGACATTTTTGTTGGCTGATCTCAACACGAAAGGGAGATGGGGGTGGATTTTAAGGCTAGACGTAACTTCATCGCTTTTCTGGACACGCCGAGCTGTTAGAAATACGACTGTGTGGGCAAGTGTCAGCTGGTGGACTGTCAAGCTGTCTCAGTGTGTACATTCTATTAAAGATAAGAGGCCTTATTTCTCTGGTGTCACCGCTAACACATCCTCAGTGTAACTGGAGGGCACGGTGGACCAGCTCTGGGGGGAAGCGGTGTTATTGTTCCACTCTCCTGTTCTGTCTGTTTACTATTATTCTCCCAATCCACTTTTAATGAGACTGTCCCCGACACTTGGAACGTGCTGGACATTGTGGGCCTGTGTCTGCAGCTCTCGGCATGTGGGGTGAAGGCAGCAACCCAGAGTGGGGTGTAATGATCCCAGACTCTTGAGTACCAGGAGGAAAGTTTGTTACTAAAACACTGCAGTGTAATGTTCTACAGAAGCCCGCTCTGGCGAGGAACATGGGGTGTTTCTCATCATTGTTTCAGGACAGTTCCTTCTTTTCTTCGGTTTGTTTTGTCTTCAGCTTGAAGCAATTTGGAATTGCACAGGTCTTTGGTCATTGGTTTGCAAGTTTAGGACAGGCAGACAGGTCGGGCTTGGCCAGACTCATGCTCTGCATTCCTACCCCGTTTCCCATGAGCCACTGAGACTGGGACAGTGGTGGGGGGGGGGGGGGGGGGGGACTCACGGGATCTCTTGGTGGAATGTGTCGCGTTGGGGAATGTCCTCTTATCACCGCCACCTCCTGATAATGCCCTTTGATTACTTTGGTAGGGGAGGAGAGGGCGTACATCACTGCTAGGCAGGCAGGGGCCAGCCAAGCTGGTCCTAAATGACAGAGCACAGGAATGTTTATTCTTTGGCTCAGTCCCCAGAGCCAGCATCACTCACACACAGACGTTACAGTGCAGATAGATGCATCCCTCTGGCCACAGACCCTGGACTGTACAGTATTTACCAGATGGTCTCTGATGGAAGTACTCAGTAGGTTTGGGGGTGCAGTCCTCCATCCCAGTCCCGTTCGTTACAAAGGTGCATCTCTGTATGTGTTACAGGAGTCTTACCGCCAGGTGATGAAGATGAGGCCGAAGGACCTGTGGAAGAGACTGATGGTGAAGTTTAAAGGGGAGGAGGGGCTGGACTACGGAGGAGTGGCCAGGTAGGAATCCACAGCAAAGCATGAGGAAAAAACTAAGTTATGCTCAATATGCATCATGATGGAACAAAGAAGATTTCTATTGTGTGTTAGAGAAGTAAATGTACCAGGTCTGGAACCAACAGGACCCTGAACAGCTTCTACCCCAAGACATTAGTCTACTAACTAGTTAACCAAATAGCTACCCGGACTGTCTGCATTGACCCTCTTAGCACCAACTCTTTTGACTCAAGTATATAGCCAAGTTATCTCATTGTGTATTTATTCCTCGTGTTATTATTTGTTCTATATTTTTCTCTCTGCGTTGTTGGGAAGGGCCCATCAGTAAGCATTTCACTGTTAGTCTACACCTGTTGTTTACGAAGTATGTGACAAATAACATTTGATTTGATTTTGATTTCAATGCCACCATCTGCTGAAACAAGGTTGGCCCCCAAGGGGTAATATTGATTTAAAGCACCCAATCTGAGAATTATACTTCTGCTTTTTAAATTGCCATGGAGTATTCACTTTCTGAAATTGATGTTCCCTGCCTTGAAAAAATATTATATGGATCAAAAGATTTCACAATGGATGTTCTCATCGTCTGTCTCTCTTTATCTGTCCCTCTCTGTGTCTCCTGGGTGTGCAGGGAGTGGCTGTATCTGCTGTCCCATGAGATGCTGAATCCGTACTACGGGCTGTTCCAGTACTCCCGCGATGACATCTACACCCTGCAGATTAACCCCGACTCGGCCGTCAACCCGGTGAGTCAGGGCCAGACGCCGCCACCAGCCCGCCCCGCTGTGATGTGAAAGACCAGGTCACACGGACCGCTCATCTGCTCTAGTCTTGCACAATCTCTCTGTCTCTGTCTCTCCTCTGCCTGTTTATTTGTTTGGCCTTCCATTTCCCTATCAGCTGTTCTCATGCTAGATGCTAGATCTCCTGGAGACTGGTGATGAATTAGGCAACTATTTAATTGCTGTGTTGAGACTCTTTACTGCCTCTATAGCATTTGGTTGTTAAATCCATCATAAGGGAAATAGTTTACTACTGCAAATAGTTTGGATGCTGCAGCTCACCTTTTGAGTCCTAACCTTTGTTAGGATTACACACTGCAATAAATTCCCAGCTGTAAGAATAGCAGGTATTTATTATTTACCAAGGGCCCAATCCTATTTTAAGACATGCGTGAGGAAATCTGAATTATAGCGCAAATCTCCCATCGACATAAATGCATGACTTAAGAAAACGTTTGAGTTGCATGCATGCATCTTAAGTTAGGATTCTGCCTTGAGTTGCTCAATCTTGGTAATTCTCTGAAGACTGGGAGATGCCATGTTAAATGGATGTACTATGAAGTGTTTAAGAGGACTAAAGGTGTTTCTGTCCCCCTCCCCAGGAGCACCTGTCCTACTTCCACTTTGTGGGTCGTATCATGGGCATGGCGGTGTTCCACGGCCACTACATAGACGGGGGCTTCACCCTGCCCTTCTACAAACAGCTGCTGGGGAAACCCATCACCCTGGACGACATGGAGTCAGTGGACCCAGACCTCCACAACAGCCTGGTCTGGATCCTGTGAGTAGGAAGGAAATGGGAACAACATCCTCACACAGACCAAGATGCGCACACAGAGATGAACATGGTTTTTAATGACAATACTTTGTAATGGCTCATTTTAATTCAACGGGTAATAATTTGGTGTATGTGATCTATAACGTCTACTGGTGTATGTTTAAAGTCCCTAAAAGAACCACTCATGATCATGTAGCTACACATGATGAGCTCTTCAACTGAACTTTGATCCATACATTCATTAACATTCCCCCTCCCCCAGCACCATCTCTCTCTAACCCCCATGTCCGTCTCTCTCACCTCTCAGGGACAATGACATCACAGGCGTGTTGGACCACACCTTCTGTGTGGAGCACAATGCCTACGGGGAGATCATCCAGCACGAACTCAAACCCAACGGCAAAATCATCCAGGTCACCCAGGACACCAAGAAGGAGTATGTCAGGTGAGTACTCCCCCACCGACCCCTCACCACACAGGAAGAGGGTTGGTCTAGCAGTCGACAGTCAAGCCCAGCAGGGAGGAGGTACTGTTTGGATTTCAGATGAGCTTAGCTGCAAGTGACCAGCCACAGTTAACTGACCTAGGATTAGGGAGTGAAGTACATGTGAAGGCTTTGCTATACCCCTCAAAGAGGCTCAGAATCATGGCTTTGCCTTCACGTTCCAGTATGAATCATCGATCTCTGACTCTCTCTTTCCCTCTCCCTCGTTCCCTACAGGCTGTATGTGAACTGGCGTTTCCTGCGAGGCATCGAGGCTCAGTTCCTGGCCCTACAGAAGGGCTTCAACGAGGTCATCTCCCAGCACCTGCTCAAGGCTTTCGACGAGAAAGAGCTGGAGGTATGAATGAGACACATCCCCCAGACTAGCAGTACTTATCTTCACTGTCCATCCTTTAAAAAGGGACTCCAGTCTCCCAGACATCAGCATTTTCCCCATCCATTTCCTCCCTACAGTTTCCCTTTGACTTTCATTTGACATTCTCTCCCTCTCTCCACCTCAGCTCATAGTGTGTGGCCTGGGTAAGATCGACATCAACGACTGGAAGTCCAACACGCGGCTGAAGCACTGCACCCCCGACACCAACATCGTCAAGTGGTTCTGGAAGGCCGTGGAGTCGTACGATGAGGAGCGCCGGGCCAGGTTGCTGCAGTTTGTCACCGGCTCCTCCAGGGTCCCCCTGCAAGGCTTCAAAGCCCTCCAAGGTACCCTCACAGCACTCACCCTCCTGGGACATGTACAGCAGCTACATAGTTAGGTTCTCAGTGTTTCACTGCGCTTCACTGGGAGAGTTGCTTGCTAGCTAGCCCTTGTCCACCCCCTATAAGCATGTAATATTGATTGTTATGACGGCTTATAACATTTGTTATGACAGCGTAACGAATATTTATGAGAGGGACATGGGTGAGGGTTGTTTGGGTGAGGGTTGTTTGGGTGAGGGTTGTTTGTATTATACTCTACTGTACCCCGAGGCAGCTCAGCAGGCCTCAGAGTGTGTTGTTGTTGTTGCCTGAGCTGAACCCTCTGTGCAGAGCAGGCTGAGCTGAGTCCAGTAGTTCAGTGGGTCCAGTCTGTCAGACAGGATGCCCAGAGAGCACCCAGGCGTGCGGAACACACTGTGATCCACTGCTCTTCCTGTCTGACATGCCGCTTCACTCTGCTCTTCCATGTTACATAACAGGACCATCGCTGCTGCTGGTCTAAATACCAAGGTCCGCGCAGGCCAATGACAACATACACAAACCCAGTGCTCTTAGTGCCCACACTTGGCACCGCTGAGCAAGCTGTCCAGTACAGTACTGTCTTTTGTGTGTGAGTGAAGTGTGCTCTGCCATTGTGCTTCACAGTAACTGTTGATATGTTACAGGTGCTGCAGGCCCACGACTCTTCACCATCCACCAGATCGATGCCAACTCCAACAACCTGCCCAAAGCCCACACCTGGTGAGTGTCTGTCTGCTCTGACCCTGCAGCTTGCCCTTCAGGAACAATGTATGCCTTCGTCAAAACTGGGAAGGGCACTTTGATATATCAACATCATGCTTTAGGTTTAGGTTTCCACCCATGTATCTGTTAACCATGAACATAGAGAGGTCCTAATACCAAAGGCTCATGCTCAAGTCTCTCTTGTCCTCTGTTTGTTCAGCTTCAACCGGATCGACATTCCTCCCTACGAGAACTATGACAAGCTGTATGACAAGCTGCTCACTGCTATCGAGGAGACGTGTGGCTTTGCTGTGGAGTGAGACGCTGCTGACGCAGGGGTCAGCAGGAACAAGGAGGGGAGGAACTCGACCATAGTCAGACCCCACCATCCAGTTCACCCAGGGGAAGGGGGCATCTGTGGTCCAGTGGCCCAAGGACTCTCTCGCCCACAATAGGGACATGTGGCCAGGCCGAGGGGGGGGGCAGAGGAGACCGGAGCGAGCGGTCTCATCTGTCTAGGGGTTTCCCCTCACCCCCCTCTTTTAAAAAATAAAATGTTCAGCTGCTAATAACTCAGACTATTTACTAACTTGTGGAACTGTAAAAATGGCTGGCTCTTCCTTTTTTTAATAAGTTTAGTTTTAGCATTATAAAAATAGTCAGTATTCCATGTAGCTACGCACCATCTTACCAAGCAGAACATGAAGTCCACAACTAAACAAAACATTGGCCACATAAACAAGACTGGTATCACTGGTTTGATGGAGTCCATTGTTACCCACGGTTACCAACAACACTGAATGGTGCTTGGTATGTTTGGAGGCAGGGACTGAAGGGAGCATGAAGGCTCCTTAGCACCCCCTGGTGACTGAGTCCTCTTCTACCACTGAGGACTCTTGGTGCATCGATCTTCACTCAGAGGCTGGACTTTGGAGCACATGTTCAGAACTTGACCTTATGGAGAAAGACATGCAGGGCCCCATTGTCAACGACCCTCTCCAAAGAAAGCGGGCTGGTTTTCAGCACTCCATTCCCAGAAACCAGTGTCACACGTCTGACATCTAAGCATGTTTGGAAATTTTAATAAATAGCTTGAATGGTGTTATTTTTATATAATGGGAAAATGAAAAAAGAAACACTAAAATGATAAAGAATTTATTTCTGTTATATTTCAGAAAGCTTTTGCCATTATTCCAGAAAAAAAATATATATATTAAAAGTGTTACTGTTTAAGCTTGAAAGAAGTACACTAAGATTGCTGTGGGTGAAATCTTTACATAGCCTCTTTCCTACACAGTAAGTAGAGAGGTGGTCTTAAGGGTGGGTTGTCTTTAATACACACAGTCCTCTGAGTGCCATAATACTTCTGACTGAATCTTTTCAACTATTTAGATATTAACCTGACCCTTTAAATTCCAGTGACATCATCCAGTAGGTACTTGTGGTGGGGTATGTATGATGAGTTCCATAGGCCTTTCTCATGATGTCATGATTGTTTCTTCATTGTGATCTGCTCTGTCCCCACAAAAGAATGGCTAAGAGTCCCTGCTACCCTGATCAGCATTTTGGTATGTGAAGATTATACAGATCTTTTGTAAGTGCTACTCTTGTCATTCTGGCAAATAACTACTACTACCTTCCGGTTATGGTCTTCTGGTGCTAAATAAGACAGCAGTTTGCTCATTTCTTTCAAGATATTGGCAACCAGTCTTATACCTGGGGCTGAGATGGGCGCATAGCAAACTACATCCAAAAAGTTGCAATGAATTGAACAAACATCACTCAGACCTCGAGCCACATTCTCAGGAGATGTCATATTATTTGTTGTATTATTTGGGAGCTGACGTGGTCAGATACAAAACCTTTTCCTCTGTAATGGTTGAATGTCTTATACAGTACATTAAGTTGAGTGGCTATAAAGTCCACATTTGTCATATGTATTGTAACCCAACAGTAGACATTGGCATGTGATTGTTGGGTTTCTATATCTCCATATTGGCTATAAATGAAATCTGAATGAATGAGATGAAACCCCTAATTCTACTCACCTGAACCTAGCTCAACAAGTATGGGTTTGGGGGAGAACATATTTATTTTCTACTCATTCAAACAAATTGTTGAATGTTTTCTTATATTTTTGTTGAAAGGCTGCCTGTCTAGCTATCTATGACCATGGACTGTTCTTAAAGTTAGCATACATTGAAAATGAATTGCTCATCTTTTTCTTTTATAGAGGTGTATGCAAAGTGACGTGTCCTCAGATGGTGTTTTGTACAGTGATAGGTTATTGTTCATTAATGTGGATCACACAACCTGTAATTTATCTTTAACTTAAGTTTTTTTATTTTTTATTCACACATACAGAACTATTTGTCGCCGTATGTACTAGGTGACTTCTATCTATTTACCAGATAGGTCATGGACTGATTGATTTTATATTGAAACATTAATTTACTTTAAAAGGCACAAAAAGATCCCTCGACAGTCTGTTTCTTACACAATCTCTCTGCATTACTCCATAGCTGCAAGCTGCCTCCCTGAAGAATGGAACTTTTTATTAACAAGTCAAATTTGAGATGCAGCTTTTTGTTGCTTAATTTTTTTGCATGATCCACGAGCAGGACTATATCTCTTATAGCTGACTGATGCAATTAGATGTACTTAACACTATCATTTTTGTAAGAGTATTTTATTTTTGTGTGTAATTTAGGTCTAATTAAACTTGCCTTTGTCAAATGATATGAGGCACCTTGTATGTGGCTGTGCCTTGTCTTTTGTCTGTGTATGTGAGAGGTTTTGGGGGCTTTCAAAGCATTTGGGCTGAATTTCGCAGTATTCAGGAGCTCAATTTGAGCTCCTGTGAGCTCCTGTGCATTCAATTTCCTTTGATCATCATTGACGTCACTACAACTTGATTGGAGTCCACCTGTGGCCAATTCAATTGTTTGGACATGATTTAGAAAGAAACACACCTGTCTATATAAGGTCCCACAGTTGACAGTGCATGTCAGAGCAGAAACTATATCCTGAAGTCCAAGGAACTGTCCTTATATCTCTGAGAGAGAATTGTGATGAGGCATATATCTGGGGGAGGGTATAAAACAATTTCTACAGTGTTAAAAGTGTCCAAGAGCACAATGGTCTCTATCATTGGAAATTGAAAAAATATGGGACTACCCAGACTCTGCCTAGAGCTGGTCGTCTGACCAAACTGAGCAATCAGGCAAGAAGGACCTTGGTCAGGGAGTTGGCCAAGAACCCCAATGACCACTAACAGAAATGCAGAGTTCCATGGCTGAGATGGGAGAACCTGCCAGATTGGTCAGGGAGGTGACCAAGAACCCCAATGACCACTAACAGAACTGCAGAGTTCCAAGGCTGAGATGGGAGAACCTGCCAGATTGGTCAGGGAGGTGACCAAGAACCCCAATGACCACTAACAGAACTGCAGAGTTCCAAGGCTGAGATGGGAGAACCTGCCAGATTGGTCAGGGAGGTGACCAAGAACCCCAATGACCACTAACAGAACTGCAGAGTTCCAAGGCTGAGATGGGAGAACCTGCCAGATTGGTCAGGGAGGTGACCAAGAACCCCAATGACCACTAACAGAACTGCAGAGTTCCAAGGCTGAGATGGGAGAACCTGCCAGAAGGGCAACAGTCTACAGCAATTCATGAATCTGGTCTTTATGGAAGGGTCCCTCCTGAGATATATTATACTAAACAAAAATATGAACACAGCATGCAACAATTTCAAAGATTTTACTGAGTTACAGTTCATAGAAGGAAATCTGTACATTTAAATAAATTCATTAGGCCCTAATTTATACTTTAAACATGACTGGGAGCCAGGCCCAGCCAATCAGAATGAGTTTTTCTCCACAAAATGGGCTTCTTTACAGACAGAAATACTTATCAGCACCACCCCACCCTCAGACGATCCCACAAGTGAAGAAGCCAGATGTGGAGGTCCTGGGCTGGCGTAGTTAAACCTGGTCTACAGTTGTGTGGCTGGTTGGATGTACTGCCAAATTCTCTAAAATGACGTAGAGAAATGAACATTCAATTCTCTAGCAACAGCTCTGTTGGACATTCCTGCAGTCAGCATGCCAATTGCACGCTCCCTCAAAAGTTTAGACATCTGTGGCATTGTGTTGTGCGACAAAACTATACATTTTAGTGGCCTTTTATTGTTCCCCGCACAAGGTGCACCTGTGTAATGATCCTGCGGTTTAATCAGCTTCATGATATGCCACACCTGTCAGGTGGATGGATTTTCTTGGCAAAGGAGAAATGCTCACTAACAGGGATGTAAACAAATTTGTGCACAAAATTTGAGAGAAATAAGCTTTTTGTGCATATGGAAAATGTTGGGGAATATTATTTACTTCAGCTCATGAAACATGGGACCAACACTTTGCATCTTGTGTTTATATTTTTGTTCAGTATATATTATTTACAGTATATTATATTATAAAAAGGGACATGACAGCATGCCTGGAGTTTGCAAAAAGGCACATGAAAGATTCTGAGAGCATAAGGCAAAAGATTCTGTAGTCTGATGAGACAAGAATTTAACTCTTTGGCCTGAATGCAAAGTGTTATGTCTAGAGAACCAGGCACAGCTCAACACCGATCTAACACCATCCCTACCGTGAAGCATGGTGGTGGCAGCATCATGCTATGGGGATGCTTTTTAATGGCAGGGACTGGGAGACTTGTAAGGATAGAGGCAAATCCTTGATGAGTACCTTCTTCAGAGTCTAAATGACCTTAAACTGGGGCAATGATTTACGTTCCAACAGGACAAATACCACAAGCATACAGCCAAAGCAACACTGGAATGGCTTCCAAACAAGAATGTGAAAGTCCTTCAGTGGCCAGCCAAAGCCCTGACTTGAATCCCATTGAAAATCTGTGGAACGACTTGAAGATTGCTGTTCACTGCCACTCCCCATCTAACTTAACAAAACTTGAGAAAATCTGCAAGGAAGAATGTGAGAAAATCCCCAAATCCAGATGTGCAAAGCTGATTGAGACATACCTACGACGACTCAAAGCTGTAAGCGCCACCAAAAGTGCTTCTACAAAGTATTGACTCGGGTGTGTATAAATTGAGCAGTTTATAAAAGGCTGGTAACAGCAGTTGTGATGTGTGCTAAGGTGCAGAGAGTCAGCAGGTGATCAGTCCAGTTCAAGTGTTCAGCAGTCTGATGGCTTGTAGATAGAAACTGTCTCTGAGCCTGTTGGTATCAAACCTAATACTCCGATACCGTCTGCCTGGCGGTAAGGGAGAGAACAGCTCGTGGTTGGGGTGTGTGGGTCCTTGATGATGCAGCGTGCCTTCCCTAGGCACCGTTTCGAGTAATGTCCTGGTTGGGTGTAAGCACGGTCCCAGTGATGTACTGGGCTGTCTTCACCACCCGCTGGAGGGTAATTCCACAATCAGTTCCTTTGTTTTGTTGACGTTGAGGGAGAGGTTATTTTCCTTAGCAACTGTAATTGAGAACAGCGTAGTACATGAAGAGTATTGTCTGCTAACGTGTCTCTGACTTCAAATCAGGAAAGGGGATACGGGAAGGGTTACTTTCGAAATTAGAAAGATGACATTGCTCATTTTACATATAGTATAAGAGCAGGAAATGTTTAAAAAATAATCTGGAGTAACGGCTGTTATTACAATACTACACTAGTTCGATTACCATGATACAATAAACAGGTCAGTTTAGGGTCCTGTTTCATAGAAGATGAAGTATTATAGCACACTAGTATGTTTTATGTGAGCCTTTAACCAGCTTTTAAATCTTGACAAAGTGGGAGCTGTAAAGTTTCCATTTTAATTTGAGCATTTATTTGAATTAAAATGAGTCTGGCATGTCCTGAGCAGCAGAGGTGTGAACTGAAGTGCTTTCATCAGTGATGATGGTGGTGATAAGTGCATTTCAGCACAGATAAAACCACAAAGACCAGGGAGATTTTCCAATGCTTCACTGGTCACCATAGCAGCACCCACCTGTAGCACGCGCTCCAGCAGGTATATCTCTCTGGTCACCCCCAAAGCCAATTCCTCCTTTGGTCGTCTCTCCTTCCAGTTCTCTGCTGCCAATGACTGGAACAAACTACAAAAATCTCTGAAACTGGAAACACTTATCTCCCTCACTAGCTTTAAGCACCAGCTGTCAGAGCAGCTCACAGATTCACTGCACCTGTACATAGCCCATCTAGAATTTATCCCAAACAACTACCTCTTCCTACTCTTCCCCTACTGTATTTATTTATTTTGCTCCTTTGCACCCCATTATTTCTATTTCTACTTTGCACTTTCTTCCACTACAAATCTACCATTCCAGTGTTTTACTTGCTATATTGTAAACTGCTCAAAAAATAAAGGGAACACTTAAACACCACAATGTAACTCCAAGTCAATCACACTTCTGTGAAATCAAACTGTCCACTTAGGAAGCAACACTGATTGACAATAAATGTCACATGCTGTTGTGCAAATGGAATAGACAACAGGTGGCATTATAGGCAATTAGCAAGACACCCCCAATAAAGGAGTGGTTCTGCAGGTGGTAACCACAGACCACTTCTCAGTTCCTATGCTTCCTGGCTGATGTCTTGGTCACTTTTGAATGCTGGCGGTGCTTTCACTCTAGTGGTAGCATGAGACGGAGTCTACAACCCACACAAGTGGCTCAGGTAGTGCAGCTCATCCAGGATGGCACATCAATGCGAGCTGTGGCAAGAAGGTTTGCTGTGTCTGTCAGCGTAGTGTCCAGAGCATGGAGGCGCTACCAGGAGACAGGCCAGTACATCAGGAGACGTGGAGGAGGCCGTAGGAGGGCAACAACCCAGCAGCAGGACCGCTACCTCCGCCTTTGTGCAAGGAGGAGCAGGAGGAGCACTGCCAGAGCTCTGCAAAAAAGACCTCCAGCTGGCCACAAATGTGCATGTGTCTGCTCAAACGGTCAGAAACAGACTCCATGAGGGTGGTATGAGGGCCCGACGTCCACAGGTGGGGGTTGTGCTTACAGCCCAACACCGTGCAGGATGTTTGGCATTTTCCAGAGAACACCAAGATTGGCAAATTCGCCACTGGCGCCCTGTGCTCTTCACAGATGAAAGCAGGTTCACACTGAGCACATGTGACAGACGTGACAGTCTGGAGACGCCATGGAGAACGTTCTGCTGCCTGCAACATCCTCCAGCATGACCGGTTTGGCGGTGGGTCAGTCATGGTGTGGGGTGGCATTTCTTTGGGGGGCCGCAAATTGCCATTAGGTACCGAGATGAGATCCTCAGACCCCTTGTGAGACCATATGCTGGTGCGGTTGGCCCTGGGTTCCTCCTAAATGCAAGACAATGCTAGACCTCATGTGGCTGGAGTGTGTCAGCAGTTCCTGCAAGAGGAAGGCATTGATGCTATGGACTGGCCCGCCCGTTCCCCAGACCTGAATCCAATTAAGCACATCTGGGACATCATGTCTCGCTCCATCCACCAACGCCACGTTGCACCACAGACTGTCCAGGAGTTGGCGGATGCTTTAGTCCAGGTCTGGGAGGAGATCCCTCAGGAGACCATCCACCACCTCATCAGGAGCATGCCCAGGCATTGTAGGGAGGTCATACAGGCACGTGGAGGCCACACACACTACTGAGCCTCATTTTGACTTGTTTTAAGGACATTACATCAAAGTTGGATCAGCCTGTAGTGTGGTTTTCCACTTTAATTTTGAGTGTGACTCCAAATCCAGACCTTCATGGGTTGATAAATTGGATTTCCATTGATTATTTTTGTGTGATTTTGTTGTCAGCACATTCAACTATGTAAAGAAAAAAGTATTTAATAAGATGATTTCTTTCATTCAGATCTAGGATGTGTTATTTTAGTGTTCCCTTTATTTTTTTGAGCAGTATATTTACTTTGCCACAATGGTCTTTTTTGCCTTTACCTCCCTTATCTCACCTCATTTGCTCACATTGTTTATAGACCTATTTTTCTACTGTATTATTGACTGTATGTTTGTTTTACTCCATGTGTAACTCTGTGTTGTTGTATGTGTCGAACTGCTTTGCTTTATCTTGGCCAGGTCGCAGTTGTAAATGAGAACTTGTTTTCAACTAGACTACCTGGTTAAATAAAGGTGAAATAAAATTAAAAATAAAAACACCTATTGGTAAATGGGTGAAAATAAAAAAAGCAGACACTGAATATTCCTTTGGATGCAGTATCAATGCACCCTCAGTTGCCGGAGAGGAAGGAAACCACTCAGAGATTTCACCATGAGGCCAATGCTTATTTTAAAACAGTTACAGAGTTTACTGGCTGTGATAGAAATGGGATTTGTTTGATTTGCCACAAACATAATGCTTGTTTTCAGGACAAAAAGTTCATTTCTTTGCCACTTTTTTGGCAGTTTTACTTTAGTGCCTTATTGCAAACAGGATGCAGGTTTCCGAATATTTGTATTCTGTACAGGATTTATTCTTTTCACTCTGTCAATTAGGTTAGTATTGTGGAGTAACTACAATATAGTTGGTCCATCCTCAGTTTTCTATCACAGACATTAAACTCAGTAACTGTTTTAAAGTCACCATTGGTGAATACTTTCCGAAGGCACTGTAATTATAGACACCTGACCCAGAACTACACTATCAAGTTAAGAGGTTAGGGACCTTTTACTGTAAATCAAAATTGTGACATTACAGAGTAGCTTTTATTCATTTAAAAACATAACCTGATTAAGTGGCTTTAGGTCTACCATCTTTTACGCTAAAGTAATCAGCATAATTCTAATTTTAGGGAGAGTTTCCTGCATATCAACTGCACTAGTTTGAGACTGCCATCTAGCCATATTTTTTTTACTGGATGTGCTTTCTTTGAGTACTGACGTCACTTATGGTAAAAGGAAAGCAACCGGATCACAACTGTTTTTTTTTTTGTACATATGCTTTCGCCAACAGGTTTCATTAAATAATCCCAAGTGATACACCCAGAGAGCTATGTCTAAATATATCGCTTTGATACACCTAAGAGCGAGAATTTGTTTATTTGTCAAACGGCAGTCAAGCATCAATCATCATGTCACCAGAATTAGACCCTCAATATTTATTGGAAATGAGCATCAAGATCACCGTGAACTTTTACCAACCTGTGAAGTTCATAATAATTGGCTTCATATGTAGCCCAGTAAACTGAATGGTTTCCCGAGTCATACTATATCGTCGCGTGAATTTCTCACATAAATAATTTTACGGACACACCGTCGGCATTTATATCACAGCTGTTAATACGGTATGAATTTACTCGTATAAAACTAGTTGGAAACGTGGTTATTGTGATACAACATAAAATGTGATACATTGACAATAATACTAATACCTAGCTAAATGCCACAAGTTGTGACCAATAGCATTCTGTCGTATTTGAGATTTAATTTGGAATAGCTTTTGTTTCAAAACCTTTTTTTATATAATGGATTTTCATATGGGATACAGATACTTTATCTATAAGGCGCCTTTAACATTATAAACACATTGCGACAAAATTACCTCCTCCATTTCACACAATTTTCGGAACATAGACGCAAAATATGCACGTGTTCCCTCCAAACAGCTTTGAATGTGACATTGTGCAATGTGCTGCGGTGTAGTCAGTTCACGGCGGATTAATACTTCACTCAGACCGAGCGTGACACTTCCTCAAGCAATAAAAGCCGAATCTCTTTTTTTAGTTCACCGGCATTTCAGCAGCATCACCGCAGTTCTGGTTTGATATCGGATTTTCAGGCGTAGTTTATTTGTCGTTTTTATTTATACACTTTGTTTACAATATGCCTGGATTTTCCGACAGAGATCGTGGTAGAGATAGAGGGTAAGTGTTTGAATTAATTTTAGGCGAATTTAACACCTCGTGTTGTCTCGCCAGAAATGGCTGACATGACGCACGGGATAACGGTAGCTAGTGTACTCGTTTAGCTAGGTGTATTTCGTTTTAATTTTTTTATTACTTAGACTGCCGTTTAACATTTTTTTTAAAATGAAAACTATCGAAATTTATTCAGAATCAGAAAGGTCCAGCGCTTTTTTTTTTTTTTTTAAAGGCCTCGTTTCGTCATGAAACTAGCAAGAGGCCTGATCTGAATCCGAAAACCCTTAGCTGGAGGCCTGCTTATTAAAATACCAACCAGCTAGTCAGCGGTTGTAATCTTTTAATTTACGTTATCACATTTTCATAACGTTAATCTGAACATTAACATTGTGTCTCATCGTACAGCAAGTGTCAGATAACCGGTAAGCTAGCCGACTAAATGTATTTGTACGCCATGTGGCATTATTGAATGCGGATACAAAATGCCGGCCGGTTTTTTTTTTTCCTTCATTGTTCCTGTGCCGGATATATATTGAAGATTGCTGTGTTTTTAACGTGACTCAGAGTCCTATAAGCCAAGCATTTCTTCTAGTTTGTTGAAACGCTGGCTATAGCTTCTGCGTAGTATTGAAGTTGGGCTAATGTAATGTTTAATTAGTTACACGCTGACTGCTAGTTTTATGCTAAATCTAAAATGTAAGTTTCTTTGACTGGCGAATACTCAAGAGTTTATCCACAGGTAACCTACATCTCTTTTACATTGGTTGGCGTGACTAACATTAGACCATCCATTTCCCCAGTTATGGCAGCGGACCACCTCGTTTTGGAGGCGGTGGAAGAGGTGGTGGTGGGGGGAAGTTTGGTAATCCCGGTGATAGACTGCGCAAGAAGCACTGGAACCTTGACGAACTCTCTAAATTTGAAAAGAACTTTTACCAAGAGCACCCCGATGTTACTCGGAGATCTCCGGTATGTATTCTAGTGGTCAAAATCCAGATGCAGCTGAATTACTGTAAATGTTACAATGGCCATTGGCATGTGTTCTTGCATTAGTTCCTTTTTTGCCCAATCACCAATGGCCACTTGGTGATGTCTTTTGCATTGCCGTGCCAATTTACCTGTATCTCTACATGTTTTTGTCTTTGCAGCAAGAGGTTGCACAGTACAGAAGTACTAAAGCTGTTACTGTGAAGGGAAGGGACTGCCCTAATCCAATTATGAAGTTCCATGAAGCCAGTTTTCCAAGTATGCACATCCACTAATATCTGACACATTCAGTTGAAATATTTATTTCTGATCCAGACTTATCTTCAATCTGGTTTAGTTTTCATGTACCCCCCCTCTTTCCACAGCCTATGTGATGGATGTCATCAACAAAGCAGGCTGGTCAGAACCAACACCGATCCAAGCACAGGGTTGGCCACTGGCATTGAGTGGCAAAGACATGGTTGGCATTGCACAGACAGGTTCTGGGAAAACTCTCTCAGTAAGTGTTGTGAGAAACTTATCCTTGATGACTATTCCAGCAACTTAGAATTGCTCTTAAAAATAAGAGGACTGATGGTGTTTTTCTTTACTGTAATGTAATGTCCAAAAACTTTTCTGCAGTACTTGTTGCCTGCAATCGTGCACATTAACCACCAGCCTTTCCTGGAACGTGGAGATGGCCCTATTGTAAGTACCCATGGAGATTCAAAGACTTGTTTCTATTCTCGCACCCACCCAACATGGATTTATGGCATTCAATCTTTCTTTCAGTGCTTGGTGCTTGCCCCAACCCGTGAGCTGGCTCAGCAGGTCCAGCAGGTGGCGGCAGAGTATGGCAGAGCTTCTCGCCTGAAGTCTGTCTGCGTTTATGGGGGCGCACCCAAAGGGCCACAGCTCCGTGACCTGGATAGAGGTTCGTTCCACAACCGCTCTATGTATTTGGCTGATTTGAATCTATGGTATTTGGTGCTCAAAATTGTTTATTATAGGTGTGGAGATTTGCATTGCCACACCTGGCAGGCTTATTGACTTCCTGGAGGCGGGAAAGACCAACATGCGCAGATGCACTTACCTGGTCCTGGATGAGGCTGACCGAATGCTCGACATGGGTTTCGAACCACAAATCCGAAAAATTGTGGACCAAATCAGAGTGAGTTCTGTTGTGATGCATTAAAGTGCTAATAGTCTACTGATCTCACTTGGTACAGTCGTCAGGGGAGAATTCTGACGCGTTCCTTGTTCTCTCCAGCCTGACCGACAGACGCTGATGTGGAGTGCCACCTGGCCCAAAGAGGTGCGCCAGCTGGCAGAGGACTTCCTAAAGGACTACGTCCAGATTAATGTGGGAGCTCTGCAGCTGAGTGCTAACCACAACATCTTGCAGATCGTGGATGTTTGCAATGATGGCGAGAAGGAAGACAAGTGAGTCCTGTCTGACCTGTGGCATTTCTGTACTGTATATGTAATGGGTGGGAAATTCTACTTAGATGCTAGTTTCTTTAGGCACTAATTGAATGCTTCCCCCTTCCAGACTCCTCCGCCTACTTGAGGAGATCATGAGTGAGAAGGAGAACAAGACCATCATCTTTACAGAGACCAAGAGGAGATGTGACGAGATCACTAGGAGGATGAGGCGGGATGGGTAAGTGGCATCAATACTTCGTTCTTTAAACTCAGGGTACTCGTGTGTTTTACTGGACTCAATTGACACTTGCTCTTTTTAGTTGGCCAGCAATGGGCATCCATGGAGACAAGAGTCAGCAGGAGAGGGACTGGGTGCTCAATGGTGAGTTTATCACAAGAACAATTTAGTATGACACAACCTCTTATGGCCAGGTATCAATTTCCTTTCCTTTTTTCAGAGTTCAAGTTCGGAAAGGCTCCAATTCTCATTGCCACAGACGTCGCTTCCAGGGGTCTAGGTTAGTTTCATTCTGTCCTTGGTCCCTTGTACCAACTTTTTTTTCTGAAAGAAAGTGGTTCTTTCTATAACTCTTCTGCCTTCTGAGTTTTTCCCCTATCTGAAGGAGCGGTCTTTTGAGGCAGGGCCTTGGCATGACACGCCCAGGTCTCCAGAGGGGGAAGGAGGACTCTTGGAGGTGTCCTGACTGGGACATCACCCAGTCACATACAGAGGTGGCGGGGCCTGAGTGCTGACTATCATGCTGGGCTACCCAAAGGGGGGCCTAAATGAGGGTTAGCCGCTGCACCCCTGTAAATGCAGCTGTTCTCTGGCATCGGTTTGGACTGCTTCACACCCAAGCTCATGGCTCCACCAGGCTCTGCTGTTTCCATGTCTTGCATGTCGGTTTGGGCATTGTATTGCAAGTCATCGAGTTCTGGAAGGTGTAGCTTTTCTCAAAGCATGTGACAAATGTGGCAGTTTCCTAAACTTCTGTTTTGAGAGCAGTTGTAAGTCCAATTACACGTTCACCTCTGTAATGATATGGCTACTGGCGCATAGTGTCAGTGGGTCATGTCAGTTGGCTGGGGACAAAATCCAAGCTCGCACTCCTCCCTCACCTGCGTTTCAAGTCATGTCGAGACCTGCCAACGAGACATTTGATCACGTGAACACTGGTTCTGGGAATATCTTGCCTTGATGAGACTGGGGGGTACTTTTGTTATGGGTCACAGGAGTAAGTGGCTCCATCTTTTAGCTTTTCCCAATTGTTTAGTCTTGGCAAGACGTTGCAGTGAACTTATGAGTGTGGGAAGAAAGGGCCTTCGTTATCACCATAAGGTCCTTGTTTTGCCACTTTAGGAGGCAACAGTGCACATAGTGGCGTTACTGTGTAGAAGCACCCTGCAGTCACTTGGCATTGTGTGGGGAGTTTTCTGCAATGGGAATGGACTAGTGAATGCATACTCCTTTATGGTAAGACTTCTGATCCTTTTTTAGGGGTGGGGGCTGATGAATGAATTGAGGGTTAGCTGGATTGGAAGCATTTGGAGTGCATTGTTTCTCTCTTCCCACTGTAGTAGCCCCACGGATTTAGTCTTTCTGTTGTCTAATCCTATTCTTTGCAGCGTAGTGGAAAAACCAGCTACATCCAGTGAATGGTTGTACTAACTTTGCTCTTTTGGTCTGGCTGTTGTGGTGTGCATCTTTGTGCGCTCCTTTTTTTGCCACACTGCAACACATCCTACAGATGTTGAAGATGTGAAATTTGTCATCAACTTTGACTACCCCAACAACTCTGAGGACTATATCCACCGCATCGGCAGAACTGCCCGGAGCCAAAAGACTGGCACAGCCTACACCTTCTTCACCCCTAACAACATGAGGCAGGCCAGCGACCTCGTTGCCGTGCTCCGTGAGGCCAACCAGGCCATCAACCCTAAACTCCTCCAGATGGCGGACAGAGGAGGTAAATCTAATTGGTGAGATACAGGAACTGTGGTTCAGCTGCAGCCATTTTTTTTCTCCCTTTTTGTTGACGTGGATGGGTTTGGCAGAGTCAAAGCTATGGGATCTTGATTTATTTTTGTTAGCCATTTGCCCCCTACAGTGTTTTCCAATGTACACATTTCATATCACTCAAACTAGCATGAAAGCCCACTCTAATTTGTTGTCGTTTTTCCTTTCAGGTCATTCAAGGGGAGGCAGAGGTGGTAGTGGATTTAGGGATGACCGCCGGGACAGGTACTCCTCCGGGGGCAGGCGTGACTTCACTAGCTTTAGGGACAGGGAAAACGATAGAGGTTTTGACAGTGGACCAAAGAAGGTCTTTGGCACAAATTCACAGAGTGGAGGCTATGGGGCAAGTGGCTTTGACAAAAGCGGCAATGGTTTTGGCGGCTATGGCAGCAACGGCCAGTCAAACTATGGTACCAGCCAGGCCGGGGCATTCCCAACGCAGAACTTCCAGGCCCCACAGTTTAGTGCCAACCAGGGAGGGGCACAGAATGGCATGAGCCATCAACAGTTCCCCTTCACACAGCAACAAGCACCACAGCCCATGGTGCCTTACCCAATGCCCCCTCAATTCCCACAGTAAACATGATCATGAAAGTAAAGATGGTAACTTATTGCTTTTTTGTCTTGTTTAGTCCTATACTCTATCCAAAATTGTACTGTTTAATTTTTTTACACGGGGTTCAATGGATTTTTTTTTGAACCTCTATCAAGTCCTTGTGGGGGGGGGGGGGGGTCCTGCAGCAATAGTGATGGCGCACAGTTTTGCTTTCTTTTACTTATTTAATTTGTTACATTCCTCAGTGATATTTAGTCTTATTTTGTACTAGTTATTGCAGATGTATTGTTTTGTCCCACCTGTACCATTTAAGTGATATGTTAAGATCTTAACAGGGAGGCACTGCATGGCCTTCCGATTAAAAACCAAAAATACATATCGTGTCGTCTTCTTTTACACCATTACATGAATTTCAGTAAACGCTTGCCTGTCCACTTTGCTTCAACGTCGTGTAAATGGCTGTCCGCTCAGGAGTGGTACTATTTTTGTCTAGCAGAATCTACTCGACTGCTTATGCTTGACTACAAAGCACTTATGTTAATACTGGGGTTGAGACTTGCAGTTATGCCAAATCAATGTAGTAGTTCGATTTAAAGACTTCCTTCAGTGCTATTTCAAGGACTTCAGAGCTATCTCACGTAGCACCTCAGTATAACTCCCTCCTGCTTGTGTTATGGTAACATTGTCAGCCTACTGATGTGCCTTATGTAAATCAAGTGTTAAATGAGGATTAAAGGAGATTGGAGTGACAGACTGGATAGTTAAACAACCTCCACCCTTGTCAGTGTTAATGGGTACTGTCTGACCTGCCACTAGGTTGACTTTCCCTAAAATTGACCAGGTGGATAACTGCATATACCTAGTTCTCTAAATGCTGAGGCAAATGTGCACATTGCAAAATATAAAATGTCACCCCCCCCCCCCCATCGGTTTTGTTGGTGTCATGTCTGCTGTGCAATGCTAGGAAAGGCTCTCAGCTGACCTGGCTGATTTCATTAACCGTTCTGAGTCGGTTTCTGCTGTGTAGGTAATACTTTACCTAATGCAGTAAGGAGGGAGTGGCCTGGCTATACTGGAAACTGTACCAGCTGTCATGTCTTGAACACAGCCTTCTGTGTCTGGACTGGCTGCTTTTTATTTTTTGGGGGGAGAAATTGTCAGTAAATTTCATCTGCCATCCATTCATTAAGGCCTGGATTTACTCAACTATTTACCAAACATCTCTCTGCTCGCTTTCACTGAGCAGCAAATGAAGGCATCCTCTCTCATCCCTCTAGCAAGCTGGTGTGGGTTGGTTAACTGGTTGGCCCTGTCTGCCCACTGAGGTGTTGGCAGGGACTTGTTTGGGTGAAGTGACATAAATCTAAAGCTCAACACAGAATGTTTTGACACCTTGTACTGTATCCGTTCTAGATGGCAAACAATGCGAGCAGATAGTGACTATATGTCTGACCCTACTGGAGAAAAGCATGGAACTCATGATCTCAGTTTCTTCTAGATGGCTTGAGGGTGAGAGGTACATATTTTCACAACCGTGATGATCTGAATGGCCCTAAAGTACATTACATGACCAAAAGTATGTGGACACCTGCTTGCTGAACATCTCATTCCAAAATCATGGCCATTAGTATGGAGTTGGTCCCCCCTTTGCCGCTATAACAGCCTCTACTCTTCTGGGAAGGCTTTCCACTAGATGTTGGACCATTGCTGTGGGAACTTGCTTCCATACATCCACAAGAGTATTAGTGATTTTGGGCGATTAGGCCTGGCTCGCAGTCGGTGTTCCAATTCATCCCAAAGGTGTTCAATGGGGTTGAGGTCAGGGCTCTGTGCAGCCCTGTCAGGCTCCCGAGTGGCGCAGAGGTCTAAGGCACTGCATCTCAGTTCTAGAGGTGTCACTAAAGACACCCTGGTTCGAGTCCAGGCTGTATCACAACCAGCCGTGATTGAGAGTCCCATAGGGCGGTGCACAATTGGCCCAGTGTCGTCCGGGTTTAGCATCATTGTAAATAAGAATTTGTTCTTAACTGACTTGCCTAGTCAAATAAAGGTTAAATGTTTAAAAAAAGGTATTCCACACCGATATCGACAAACCATTTCTGTATGGACCTCGCTTTCTGTGAGCTTGTGTGACCTTCCACCGCCCATTGTTGCTCCTAGAGGTTTCAACTTCACAATAACAGCACTTACAGTTGAACTGGGCAGCTCTAGCAGAGCAGCAATTTGACAAACTGACTTGTTGGGAAGGTGGCATCCTATGATGGTGCCACCTTGAACGTCACTGAGCTCTTCAGTAAGGCCATTCTAATGCCAATGTATGTCTATGCAGATTGCAACAAGTGTGGCTGAAATAGCTGAATCCACTAATTTGAAGGGGTGTCCACGTACTTTTGTATATATAGTGTATGTTTAGCATGTTAACTGTAAATACTGCCTGCTTTTTCCTTTGTTAGTAGACTATGAAAGCTGGTTATATTTATTTATCTTTCCTTGTTTGCTGCAGCCTCGCCTAGGTAGGAACATTAGCATTTCTCTACACCCGCGATAACATCAGCTAAATATGTGTACACAACCAATAACGTTTGATTTGATATTCACTAGACAGTTCCCTAAAAATATGGGCCTGGGCCAACATAAGTATTAAACACCTATTCTTGGGGAGCCTTTTCATGTTTTCAATGATTAAGGGAATGCCCTTGTTTGCTTTGTTCCCATAACCTTTGTAGTTCAAGCCCTGCTCTTCAGTGTTACATACCTTGACTGAAATATGTTCTCTCTGTAAATGATTTGTGTGTTCTTGGCTGAGCCTCTCCCAGATTAGTGTCAGCCAGGCTTGCATAATGTGGAATTTAACCAGGTATGTGTTCTGCCCTGTGGTGTAGTGGGATAGGGGAGGGGTGTGGTGGGGTTACGTGTTAAGTCAGTAAATGAGATTGGACATTTACAATGCAGCCCCGGTAGCCCACACCTTATGATTAGGAAAACCTGAACTTTGAAAGATGTGCTTTTGTCGTCACCAGCACTGCTGCTTTACTCAGAGTGAGTATTTTTTTAGCTAGGATTATGAAGTGAGATAGGCCTACATCTTTTTGAAATGAACGATAAACGGACTAATCTGGGTTTGGCTGATACCAGGAGAACGCTACCTACCCCAATGCATAGTGCAAACTGTGAAGTTTGATGGAGGAGCAATTATGGTCGTTAGTTCCAGTGAAGGAAAATCTTAATGCTACAGCATACAATGACTTTCTAGTCGATTCTGTGCTTCCAACTTTGTGGCAACAGTTTGGGGAAGGCCCTTTCCTGTTTCAGAATGACAATGCCCCCGTGCACAAAGCAAGGTCCTTAAAGAAATTGTTTGTTGAGATCGGTGTGGAAGAACTTGACTGGCCTGCACAAAAGTCCTGACCTCAACCCCATCAAACACCTTTGGGATTAATTGGAACGCTGACTGCGAGCCAGGCCTAATCGCGCAACATCAGTGCCCAACCTCACTAATGCTCTTGTGGCTGAATGGAAGCAAATCCCCGCAGCAATGTTCCAACATCTAGTGGAAAACCTTCCCAGAAGAGTGGAGGCAGTTATAGCAGCACAGGAAGGACCAACTCCATATTAATGCCCATGATTTTGGAATGAGATGTTCGACAAACAGGTATCCACATATTTTTGGTAATTTAGTGTATGGCATACAAGTAACTGCCAAAATATAGAAAACCAGCATAGTGTCTAAATAGGGCGTTTGGTCACCACGAGCTGCCAGGTTCAATACACCTTGACATAGTTCTACAAGTGTCTGGAACTCTATTGGAGGAATGCGACATCATTCTTCCATGAGAAACTCCTTTATTTAGTGTTTTGTTGATGGTGGTGGAAAACGCTGTCCCAGGCGCCGCTCAGGAATCTCCCATAGGTGTTAAATTGGGTTGAGATCTGGTGACTGAGACACACACACACCCTTTAAACCCCCTGTGCATCTTTGAAACCCCTCTTTTAAAGTCACTGAGATCTCTTCTTCTAGCCATGGTAACCAAAATAATAAATGGGCCTGTTTATACATGACCATAAGCATGATGGGATGTTAATTGCTTAATTAACTCAGGAACCACATCTGTGTGGAAGCACCTGCTTTCAATATACTTTGTATCCCTCATTTACTCAAGTATTTCCTTTATTTTGGCAGTTACCTGTAGTTCCCTCTTCATGCATCACTCTTCACTTTTTGTATCTTTAGTATCTTGCATGTTTCTCTACTGGCATGTTGAGGAGTCAGGAGAGTACTGTACCTGCTATGGATATGAGCCAGACACACCTACGTCAAGCCTGATGTCAACAGCATGCTAAACCACAGCTTTCACTCAGCCGTAGACATCACATTATGAGTTAGTAGCGTTAATATAACTCAGACATAAACTCCCACCTCCCACGTTTCTATTAATTGCACATGCTTGTGTAATTATATACCAGGCGGTGTCAGAGGAAGGCCCTAAAAATGGTCAAAGACTGTTCTCTCTGCTACCGCATGGCAAGAGGTACCGATGCACCAAGTCTGGAGCCAGTGGGACCCTGAACAGCTTCTACCCCCAAACCATAAGACTGATAAATAGTTAGTTAAATAGTTAACCATTGACCCTTTTTGCACCAACCTTTTTTTACTCATTACATATGCTGCTGCTACTGTTTATTATCTATTCTGTTGCCTTGTCACTTTATTCCTAGTTATGTGTACATGTCTATCTCAATTACCTCGTACCCCTGCACATCAACTCAGTACTGATATAGCCAAGTTACCTTTACTCATGGTGTATTTATTATATCTTGTATTATTACGTGTTATTATTTTTCTATTATTTCTGTATTATCTTTCTCTCTGCGTTGTTGGGAAGGGCCTGTAAGCATTTCACTGTTGTTTACAAGCATGTGATGAATACAATTGGATTTGATTCGATTTTTTTGATTATGAGGGCACACTGCACATACACTCAGAAATCTTTCTACTGTCAGCAGAGGCCCCAGCTCTTCCCTCAGCGGTAAGGGTACTCTGCATTCCTCTCGGAGACCTTGACCCCTTATACTAGGGGTGGCAGGTAGCCTAGTGGTTAGAGCGTTGCACTTGTAACCGAAAAGTTGCAAGATCGATTCCCTGAGCTGACAAGGTAAAAATATGTCGTTCTGCCCCTGACTTGCCTAGTTAAATAAAGGTAAATATAATATATATATATATATATAAATACTAAGAGGGGTAAATCAACAGGATGTGTGTCTGATACTCAGAAGCCTGGGGAACTGTAGCTTACTGTATTGTTGTGTCCGATGCTGAACCCTATGGCTAAGCTACAAACAGAATACAATGCAAACCAGCACGACCACTCACTTTGGTCTGCACAGTTTTAACTTCCTAAAATAAAGGATCAACGGTGATGTCAAATGCTTGTCAAGTTGTCACGTTTTGTTTATTATCTTAGGTTGTTGTAAGATAGACTTGTTTAAACTTGTCCAGTTTCACTGCACCCTTTCTGTCTTTCTGTAGTGGGCTAGTGTGTCAGGCTGACACAACATTTAAATAGGTGTCATCACACTACTACAGATAGCTGTTACGGTTTCCTGGATATTTCTGTGATATTTTTACTACCCACACCCTCTTAGTCTGATTCTCTCTAAACATTATTCTCCTTCTCTGTTTGCTTGTTGGGTGGATAGCACAGTTGGAATGTTGTGTGCCCAACCTTCAATAAAGGTGTATGTAGTAGTAACTATGATGATTCTTGTTGGATATGTTTTTATGCAGTGTGAACTTTAGGCCGAAGTGGATGTTGGTGTATTGTTTGGCGTTACACTATAGCCTTTTGGTGTTCTGGCATTTCATCCCAAATATGTCTAGAATCTAGATATTCTATTTGTAATGACAACTAATCAGTGGTTTAATGTCATTACTAGATAATTCAATCTCCAATGTTTCAAGGTGGAAATGAATTTAGATTGGTTTGATTGAAGTCAGTAACTGTGAGTGAGTAGCACCCTGGAATCTAACAGGTGACTGGCCCAGGTGACTGGCCCTGCCACATTCCAGTGTTTCTCCATTGGAAGTCTACCAATGAGGAATCACACTGTTATAATAATGTGTATCTCTTAGTGTTGACTCCCTTGATTTAGAAAAGCAGTGCCTATTCAACAATGTCTATAAAAAAAACTATCTTTATTGATTATGCCCAGGCAAGACAAAGTAAATATATTAAAAGATAGGAATGCAGGTGTGTAGGAATGGAGAGAAAGTGAGAGAGAAACAGAGAGAGAGAGAGAGAGAGAGAGTGGGATGGAGAACAGGAGAGAGGAACAGGTCTACCCGGTCTGTTCCTCTGGTCTAGTGCCTTCATGATGACACACCTGTTCATTGGGGTGGAGCTGAGACAGGTGGCTGCTCTTTAACTAGAGAGAGGAGACACGGCTAGAGAGAGAGGTACAGCGAGGAGAGGGAAGTGAGGAGTAAGATATTTGCACTGTGACTGACAGAACACACAGCCTCCCAGGATGTTCAGCAAGAAGAAGGAGTACGACCTGGTGAAAGTGGCCCAGTGAGTTTTCCCTCCGTTTCCTGACCTTTGATGTGTCATGTTTCCTTCTCTTTCCTTCTCTTTTCTCTGTCTCTTATTTCTTTTTTTCATTTCATCTCAGCCTGATTGTATTCCCTGTAGGGGCGATCTGGAATCTAGTCCACTGCATATGTGGGCATTTGTTGACTGGTCTTTTCTGTGTCCAACTTGGAATGATAGTGTATTTTTAAGAGTCTGCAATCTTCCAGGAAAATGCAGTAGATGATTTAGATGAAGTATCAGATTTGAACTATGAGGACTTAGTATTGATAACGTCTCATGGCTACCTTACATAAGCGTAAAATATATCTTATCTGCCGCCGATTGATGATGAGACAAGATAATAATTTCTGTAGTAACTCTCACAATTTGTTTACTTTACTGAGAAAAGAGTAATCTCATTGGTATTTGGACTGTGTTGTATGTAACCACTGATGTGTGCCTTAGCAATGGGGTGTGACATTTACATTTTACATTTAAGTCATTTAGCAGACGCTCTTATCCAGAGCGACTTACAGTGCATTGATCCTCCACATTGCTCTCAGTATTCAATAGATGGCTGCTCTGACTAATTATGTAGACAGAGTAACACTAGCTCTGATGGATAATACTATGTTACGCTAAGCTGGCCTGGCCCGGTAACAAAGAGCCCAGAGCACATAAAAACACTTTTGGAAGAAGTGTGATCTCACAGAGGTGAGTGACAGACAGCAGATTTGGAATGTGTTTAGGTACATCACTGGAAGACTCAGGATTTATGTTTATATAGAGAAGAGGGTATGTACTGTGTGTTCTGTTGCTTAAACAGGTTCTATCAGATTTGTGTACAAAGTTGCGTAGAGATGAATAGATCATATGTTTTTGTGAAATATGTACTATGTTCCTTTCAAATGTGCCTTGATAAATCAATAATCTGAGGCTTATCTTTCAGTTCCTTTACACCACTGAACACTGTGTCACTCACCACATGCAGGAACACCCTCCACATCACTCCTACACTGGGGTGTGTCTTGGTGCTACAGGGTGTAGAGTGTGGATCCTTTGCAGCTCTCTATCTTATAACCAGCAGGGTGACTTTTAGGCTTCCCTTTAGTGTCTGCCTGTTACACTCCTACTCACCCTGACATGTGTGTGTGCTGTTTGCTTTGGTACGGTAGCTATGCATTATCTAACTCCTTTTAACCTTCTTTAGGATGTGACAGGATATGTCTGCCAAACCTATGTGGACTTTGTCATTTTACCACATATACTAACAGAGATAAGCAGTTGCCTAAATGACTCAGAACTGTCAACAAGGCATGTATGAGACACTGGAAACCACAATGTTAAAACAATAAATCTCTCCCCCCACTATCGCTATTCGTTTTATTGTCCCATTGGAATGTAATTGCATTCATCAGCCATTAACTTTGATCAAAGTGATTCATGGGGACTTCAGTAGAATTCCATGTGCTATGTCACCCATGCACTGTAAATTCCTGAGGACACTCCTTAATAATCCATCAATTTGAGGGTGTGTACGAATAAATAGCTGACTTTCATAACAGCGACTACGAGTAGGAATAACAGAACAATAAGTACAAGAACATACAGACATAAAGATGTGTTGATTGCTAGATGAGTGTAGATGAGTGACAGTCCTTTGTAAAGTTGGATGGGGGAGGCTGAGGAATACTTTTTGTTCTGCATGAGTCTGGTTCTCATTTTGATTATTCTACCAAACCTGGAATCTGGTTCCTGAACATTCAGGTTGCTCTACTGAGCTCTCTTAGATAGGCCTACTGGTTTCAACAATGTGTCAATTACACTGATGTGAATGGAGGTTTGTCTTTTCTCTTCCCAGGAGCCAAGGTAATGATGTGGCCGTGCTGGTGGCGCGCATGCAGAGAAATGCAGACCAGGTGGAGAAGAATGTGCTGCGCTCTGAGGAGCTGATGGCTGTGGTAAGAGGTCCTACCATCCCTACCCACACACTGCCTGTGTATGTAATTACACAGTTATACATACACCTTTACCTAACATGTTACAATGCCCAACTTAATGAAATACGCATCCCTTAATTCCACTTGATCAAGGAAAAACTTTTCAATCCTCCCACAGATATTTTATCAATGTGCAATTCAACACAAATGTGTCATGATGGGGAGTGCCTGTAATGGTATGCGTGAAGGGCTGTAGGAAGTCAGGCGCAGGAGAGCAGATAGTTGGTAGCAAAACAGAGCCTTTTATTTGGCGACCCAAAAGCACACGGCACAAACTAACACGAAATACAAATAAGGGTTTTACATAACCCAGCGTAACCAGTCTAACGTGCGCATTCATGAACGGATAAACAATCACTCACAAACAAACATGGGGGAACAGAGGGTTAAATAATGAACAAGTAATTGGGGAATTGAAACCAGGTGTGTAAGACAAGGACAAAACAAATGGAAAATGAAAAGTGGATCGGCGATGGCTAGAAGGCCAGTGACGTCGACCGCCGAACGCCGCCCGAACAAGGAGAGGGACCGACTTCGGCGGAAGTCGTGACAATGCCTTTCCGTTTCTGTTCCAGGACACAGTGAATGACAAGAAGCACAGGCCCTTACTGCACCAGAAGGAGAATACAGAGATCCTAGCTGAGGCTGAGGGGCTGCTGAAGGACCTGTTCCTGGATGTGGACCGGGCCAAGAAGCTTTCACACCCACAGACTGGAGAGATAGAGATCGAGTGAGTTCCAGCAAGAACACACACACACACACACACACACACACACACACACACACACACACACACACACACACACACACACACACACACACACACAGAGAGAATATATGAAACAATGGTTTTGTGACAGAGATACTTTTCCAGAGGCTCTCAGAGAACGTTCTGAACACTCATGTTCTCTCTTTCCCTCTTTCAATATGCCTCCTATTTCTCCTTTTTTTCTGGTCCTCAGTGTGAGAAACCTCCATGACCGCTGGTCTAAGGACTGTACCATGTACCGGGACCTGTATGAGGCAGTGCAGGAGGTGGAGCTCACTCCCAGGATTGACTGGACTCAGGTGCTGGAGGAGAAACAGGTGAGCCTGTCATATCCTTGGTAATACTCTATTCAAGACCAGTATGACCGTAGACAGTAATGTCCTGCCATTATATAACAACTTTGGTTGACCACCGCTTTCTACTGGTGCAACCAAACCTTTGGTATTAGCTCCTAGTTGCTTGGAGTAACACATCTTTCTGAATGTAGTAGTGGTACAAAACTTTATTATCCCCAGGGGGAAAACAGCCAAAGTCAACAAGACATGTGGTTGAGGTAAACATACAGCTGAACTCTAGAGGATTTACTGTACCTGTGTGTTGTGTTGTGTGTTATAGAAGCAGATAAGTGCAGAGAGGTACGGGCCCAACCTGTCTGATGTGGAGAAGCAGATTGCCTCTCATAACATCCTGCACCAGGAGATCGAGGCCTACGGCTCCCAAATGAACCGCAGCAGCACTGGCTCTCCGGTAACGACTACAAAGCCCTCGGCTGCTTTCTTCATTCTGACTCTCACCAAAACTAGGGATAAACTCTAAACAATGATTTTCATGGTTTGTTTTCTGTCCACAGGCTAAGTTGTCTACCATTCAGAAACAGTACACAGATCTCTTGGTGAGTCCAGAAGTTATGTAATATATCTGTGTGTGTATTAAAGTATGGTTCTGACATGTCAAAGGGGCTCAGAATGATATACCGTTGTGGTTGTATTTGAACCTTTGTGCCTGTGCTATCTCTCCATCGTTGACTATAAGATAGTCCAGGTGTGACTGATCTGTCTCTCCCCATGCTGTGTGGTGCAGGAGGCCTCCCTGTGGAGACACAGGTACCTGGCCTCTCTGTATGACTACATGCAGGGCTGCAGTAAGGAGCTGGTCTACCTGAGCGAGTACCAGGAGAGGATCCTCAGGAAGGACTGGAGCGACCGCATGCTGGACCCCCCAGGGGTGCGCATGGAGTACGAGAAGTTCAAAACCAACACTCTGCTAACACATGAGAGCGAGACCAACCAGCTACAGATGGATGGGGATCGTCTTATTGAAATGAAGCACCCTGCCAGCTCCACAATACGGGTATGTTTATATGGCTACAAAATGTAAACCATTCCCATTGTAATAGCTTAAGTATAGGACATTGAGTTACTCACCACATCATCTACTCTGATCTTCCATGGGGCAATATGCTTGGTTTGTCTCAGGCACACAGCGACGCATTGCAGAACGAGTGGCAGAGCTTCCTAAACCTGTGCATCTGCCAGGAGGTACACCTTGACAACATAGACAACTACAGGAAGGTACGTCATCTCTTAACCCTGGGAAATGACGTTTTCTTATGGCTCGTTGTCATGGCTCAACGTAACATTGCTCCTATGTGTGTTCCTACCTACAGTACCAGCTGGATGTAGAGACCTTGTCTGAGTCCATGAAGAGACTCAACTCTAATCTGGACCCCAAATCACTGAACAACAAGAACAACCCAGAGATCCTGCTACAGCTTGAGGTGAGATTTGGTTTATTCTTTGTATCTAAGTTCAGTCGTTTCTATGACGTACAGCATTATTTCAATCTGTTCTCTAATATCTTCTGTATCTCATATCCTCAGGGTGATGAGAGAGCGATAGAGAGGAACGAACAGCGCCTCGTAGCCCTGAGGGAGTTCAGCAGCACCGTCGCCCCTCTGAAGCTGCGGCGTCTCCGCCCCACCAAACCCACCCCTGTGGTGTCCCTGTGTGAATGGACCAATGGAGAGGTAGAAAATAGCTTCATAGAATAGCATTGTGAGAGTTCTGAGAAGCTAAAGGGCAAGCTAATGTCCTGTCAATTGACAGCTGTAGCACAATGTAATGATGCAAACTCCTGTCACCCTTAGGACTCAGTGTCTCAAGCAGAGAAGCTCATGCTAAAGTCCAACTTAGACGATGAGAACTGGGAGGTCCAGACCAGCACTGGGAAGACCAAAACCCTGCCTGGAGCCTGCTTCCTGGTCCCACCGCCAGACACTGAGGCGCTTGAGAAAGTGGAAAGGTAAAGAGAGAGAAAAAGAGACTCTCCTTATTACAATGACCCAAAACGTAACCATCATCACAGGCGAACTGTAATGACATTGTGTGTTTGTGTGTCCAGTCTGGACAGAGAGCTTTCTAACCTGAAGAGAAAGAGAACTACTCTGATGGCCTCCCTGAGGAGCCCCGGTGTGGAGGTGGTGCGCTCAGTGAGAGCAGGTGAGTGGAACATCACTCCACTTGCTAAGAACTTTAGCAGGAATCACTTAGTTTCAACTCACAGTGGGACCCTAGTAGATACAGGGGACTAGACTCAGTGTGGCCCTCTCCTGTCCCCTTATTTCTTACTGTGCCCTCTGCTTGTGCTCAGCCCCTGTGGCTAATGCCCCAGTGGACCCAAAGACCACAGTTCTGGCCAGCCAGCTGGACAAGATCAGCAAGAACCTGGACCACAGTGAGAAGGACATCCTGAGCCGGCTGAGGGCCCCTCTGGATCGCAGTGACCCCACACGTGACCTGGCCAACAGGCTGAAGGAGCATGAGGTGAAGGGATTGTTTTTTATTTCAGACCACTGCAGCCTGCTACATAGCATCATTATAATGGACAGTGTGGTTCCAGAGTGGGATATTCATGGTGTGTTTTGCCTTGCAGAGGGACACCCTGACTGTTAGGAACCTGGAGGCAGAGAAGGCAGCGGTCCAGAGAGACATGGATTCCATCCTAGCCCAGAAGCCCCTTGGGCCCACCACCTCCGCCCTGTCCCTCAAACTGAGTGGTCTTAACAACAAGTTTGACGACACCAACGTCCTCTGTGACCTGTACAACAAGAAGTAAGAATTTAGTTTACGATGTGAAATTTAAAAAAATCTATGTAAAGGTTGCGTTAGCTATATGTTCTTATTTATTTATTTTTTTACATCCAATTCCTCAAGATTATTCTCACTCACAAATGTCTTTATCTTGACCAGAGCCACAGCTTCCATGTTCCTGGAGAGGCAGATCAATACGGTGGACAACTCGGTCTCTGGCTTTGAGGAGCAGCTGGCTGAAGATGCTGCCATCCCTGATGTTCCCAACGTCCTCCAGACACGCATCCAGAAGCTTCAGGTAACAGAATTTCAGTCATATGACCACTTAAAGTTCATCACACATCATGTCATTATGATGGACTCTTACAAGTTGCAGTGAGTGTTTTGTTTTGATTGACCCATCCTCTTTGATCAGTCCCCTGTGTTTCTCCCTTGTCCTACAAACAGAACATGCGCAAGGATGTAGCGTTAAAGCAGGACGAGATGCTGAAGCTGAGCAGGGACTTGGAGTCCACAGAGCAGCTGAGTAGCTCCCTGCAGAAGGGCTTCCATGAGTACTGCCCAGACATCCGCCGCCAGCAGACAGAGGTCAAACACCTGAAGAACCGCTATGCCAACGTCAACAGTCAGCTACAAGAGAGGTGAGAACCCTAATCTGTCCCACAGCTAAACTCAGCAAAAAAGAAACGTCCCTTTTTCAGGACCCTGTCTGTCAAAGATAATTCATAAAATCCAAATAACTTCACAGATCTTCATTGTAAAGGGTTTAAACACTGTTTCCCATGCTTGTTCAATGAACCATAAACAATTAATTAACATGCACCTGTGGAACGGTCATTTAGACAAACGAACAGTTTATAGACGGTAGGCAATTAAGGTCACAGTTATGAAAACTTAGGACACTAAAGAGGCCTTTCTACTGACTCTGAAAAACACCAAAAGAAAGATGCCCAGGGTCCCTGCTCATCTGCGTGAACGTGCCTTAGGCATGCTGCAAGTAGGCATGAGGACTGCAGATGTGGCCAGGGCAATAAATTGCAACGTCTGTACTGTTAGACGCCTAAGACAGCACTACAGGGAGACAGGACAGACAGCTGATCATGCTCACAGTGGCAGACCACGTGTAACAACACCTGCACAGGATCTGTACATCTGAATATCACACCTGCGGGACAGGTACAGGATGGCAACAACAACTGCCCGAGTTACACCAGGAACGCACAATCCCTCCATCAGTGCTCAGACTGTTCGCAATAGGCTGAGAGAGGCTGGACTGAGGGCTTGTAGGCCTGTTGTAAGGCAGGTCCTCACCAGATATCACCGGCAACAACGTTGCCTATGGGCACAAACCTACCGTCGCTGGACCAGACAGGACTGGCAAAAAGTGGTCTTCACTGACGAGTCGTGGTTTTGTCTCACCGGGGGTGATGGTCGGATTCGCGTTTATTGTCGAAGGAATGAGCATTACACCGAGGCCTGTACTCTGGAGCGGGATCGATTTGGAGGTGGAGGGTCCGTCATGGTCTGGGGCGGTGTGTCACAGCATCATTGGACTGAGCTTGTTGTCATTGCAGGCAATCTCAACGCTGTGCGTTACAGGGAAGACATCCTCCTCCCTCATGTGGTACCCTTCTTGCAGGCTCATCCTGACCTGACCCTCCAGCATGACAATGCCATCAACCATACTGCTCGTTCTGTGCATGATTTCCTGCAAGACAGGAATGTCAGTGTTCTGCCATGGCCAGCGAAGAGCTCGGATCTCAATTCCATTGAGTTCGTCTGGGACCTGTTGGATCGGAGGGTGAGGGCTAGGGCCATTCCCCCCAGAAATGTCCGGGAACTTGCAGGTGCCTTGGTGGAAGAGTGGAGTAACATCTCACAGCAAGAACTGGCAAATCTGGTGCAGTCCATGAGGAGGAGATGCACTGCAGTACTTAATGCAGCTGGTGGCCACACCAGATACTGACTGTTACTTTTGATTTTGACCTCCACTTTGTTCAGGGACACATTATTCAATTTCTGTTAGTCACATGTCTGTGGAACTTGTTCAGTTTATGTCTCAGTTGTTGAATCTTATGTTTATACAAATATATACACATAAAATAAACGCAGTTGACTGTGAGAGGACGTTTCTATGTCAGAGTTATATATGTCTTGTGTCTGTGGTTACTTATGTGGTCTATGATATACTGATGCTTAAAAAAAAATCTATTGTTATAGAACGGTTCTGCTGCAAGAGGCAACCAATAAGAATCAAGGCTTCCAGAGCTCTGTCCAATCATTGAACTTATTTTTGACCAACCTGCCTAATAATACGATCAATCCAAGTGATGGACTTTCTGAAATTAACTCCAAGCAGAACTCTCAGAAGGTTTGTGGGTTTATTTTTGTGTTATTTAATCTCAACAATTGTCCCTGCTATGAACATCGTCAGTTTTCTGCAGTACATTTCTCTTGTTCTTATTGGGTGTTTGCTTTCGTTTCAGAGAGTGGTGGAGGACATAAAAAGGAAATCAGATGATGTGGGCCTAGCAGTGAAACAGTCCCGTGACTTGCAGAATGTCCTCAATGTGAGCAAAAAAAAATACATCTAATCAGAGCGACCATTAAAAATGTCCATATCAGTTGAAGGGTTTTGGTCAATGTTGTTTTTAAAAGAGAAAATAAATATTCACCATGTCTCGTAGGAGTATGAGGCCAAATCTGATAAGTACCGTGGTACACTGAAAGATGTGGATGACGAAGATGCCAAAAGACGTCACACATCCGCCATGGCTGACGCTGTGCTGAAAAAGGTGTTGTGGACCTGAGAGACTGCAACAATCCTCATCCTATAGTTGACTTAATTTGCATTCATTTTTGGGCATTGATTCAAGATCCATGATCTGACTAGAGGCTGTATGCTTCTGTTTCAGGAAAGAGCTCTACTGAACCTCTACTCAGAGGTGTCTGCAGAGAATGATCAGCTTCTCAACAAGATGGGATTGGCTAAGAACATAATTGCCCAGGTATGACATAATTAATTTGTAAAACATCAACACAGTGGTTTCTCTAATTCCTAATTAAAAAACCCACTCTAGTATAGGTTAAACTATATTGTCCACTGTTACCTGCTCTGAACAGAATGAAGAGAAGGTGAGCCAGGTGGTGGTGAAACAGCAGCGGCAGCAGCAGAGCCAGCAGAAAGACCTGGAGGAAACTGACGTTCTAAAGAGAGAGCTGGCAGATGAGATCACCAGGCGCTCCCATGCTGACAATGACCTAGCAACATACAGAAAGAGGTTTATTTCACTGAAAAGCCGTAGAGGTGTGGAACGAATGGAGGAGAGGGAAGTTGTGCAGTATTACCGTGACCCCAAACTAGAGGGTGACCTGGTGTCCCTGAAGAGTAGAATCCAAGATGAGACTATAAAACACTCTGGCACCCAGACAGAGATAAAGATTGTCAATGAGAATATCATCCGCCGGGAGACTGAGCTGACAAATGTCAAACCTAGGCTGTTGACCAAGGTGTTGACTGAGTTTGAGAGGGACCCCCAGCTTGACAAGGAGGCCACCAAGCTGAGAGAGGAGATGCGCAAGCTGGAGCAGGAGGTCCAGGTGAGAGATACAGAGACGGTCCACATGAAGACTGAGATCACAGTATTGGCACAGAAGAGACCGACTATCAAAGAGAGAGTAGTGAAAAAGGAGGTGGTGAGACTGGAGAAGGACCCGGAGATGCTGAAAGCAGTTCTGACCTTTCAGACCGAGATCTCAGAGGAGGGGTTAAGATCCAAGTCCCTCAATGATGACATATTCCGCACTAGGAGCCAAATAAACACACTTGAGAGGATCATTCCCACTATCCAGCCTAAGATTGTTACCAAGGTGCTGAAGAGGGTGGAACAGGACCCAAAACTCATTGAAGAGGTTAAGACTATCCACACCAGCCTGGAAGAGGAGAAAAAGATAAACAGTGATTTGATGAAGGAACTCACCAGCCTCCAGATCCGCTACAGTGAAGTGGAGAAGGTGCGGCCCAAGCTTGAGGTCAAGGAGATCATCAATGAGATCTACAGGGTGGACCCTGAGACAGAGGTGGAGCTGGTGAGGCTAAGGAAAGAGCTGTATGACTCTAATCGAAACTGCACTGATCTGGAGAAAGAAATCAACTCAGTTATGGTGGATCTTAAAACTCTGCGTTCCCAGAAACCCAAGTCAGAGTACAAGGAAGTGACCCAGGAAGTGATTAAAGAGGAGAAGAGCCCAGAGGTCATCAGGGAAATTAAGAGGTTGAACGACCAGGTTTCACTTCTGCGGGTCTCATATGACAGCACCCTGGATCTGCTGAGCCGCCTGCGCAAAGAGAGAGATGAATGGAAGGTCGAAAAGTCTAAGTTAGAGACAAAGCTTGTAAACAAAGAGGTGGTCAAATACGAAAATGACCCCCTACTGGAGAAGGAGGCTGACCGTCTGAGGAGAGATGTGAGGGAGGAAATCCAGCAACGACGCAACATGGAGGAAACTGTCTTTGACCTGCAGAACAAGTACATCATGGTGGAAAGGCAGAAACCAGAGGAGAAGATTGTGATGAAGGAAGTGGTGCGTCTTGAGAAGGATCCAAAACAACTCCTGGAGTATGAAAAGCTGAACAAGAACTTGGATGAAGAGGTTAAATCCCGTAGAAAACTGGAATTGGAAGTTCGACAGTTGAGAGCCCTGGTTGAGGAGAAAGAGAGAAACTTGGCACTGATGGACGACCGGCAAAAGAAGATCCAAGTAGAAACAGAGCTTAGACAGATCAAATCTCGCATCCTTGAGCTTGAAAATACCCCTCAACCCATTGCGGAGAAGATCATTATTGAGGAAGTCCTCAAAGTGGAGAGAGACCCCAAGCTTGAGAAACTAACCAGTGGCTTACGCACAGACATGAATAAGGAGGAAACCAACATCAGTCGGTTGGAAAGAGACATCCGAAACCTGAAGATCAAGTTGGACATCCTGCGCAAGGAGAAGTCCATTGAAAAGACTGTATATAAAGAGGTGATTCGGGTGGAGAAGGACCAGAATGTGGAGGCTGAGAGGGACCATCTCAGAGATCTAGTGTTGCAGGAAAGAAGTTCCAGACGGGATCAAGAAGATGAAATCCAGAGGCTTAATACCAAAGTGACCCGGCTCCAGACCACAAAGTCAAGCACCTCTCATGAAGAAACAAGCATCACCCTCAATAGAGATTCCCTGATGAGAGAGAAGGAAAATCTCCTCAAAACACTGAAGACTTTGGAGTCTGAGAAACATGATTTAAGCATATCGTTCCAGCTGCAATCCAAGCTGATGAGTGAGAGAAACCAGATAAACATGCAAAGGGGCTTCAAGATGGATTCTGAGGTACAACGTCTAGAGAAGGACATCCTGGATGAAAAAGACCGGATACACCAAAAGGAGACCTACATTATGGAGCTGCAGAACAATCTTAAGAAAGAGGACCACTCTGAAACACACACCAGAGAGACCAACCTCTCCACTAGAATCAGCATCCTTGACCCCGAGACTGGCAAAGACATGTCACCATATGATGCCTACTTAGAGGGCCTGATTGATCGCAACAAGTACATCCACCTTCAGGAGCTAGAATGTGACTGGGAGGAGATCACCTCAATGGGTCCAGATGGGGAGACCTCAATTCTGCAGGATCGCAAGAGTGGAAAGCAGTTCTCTGTCAGGAATGCTCTAAAGGATGGCCGCTTAACACAGTCCGATCTGCACCGCTACAAGGAGGGTAAAATGCCTATCTCAGAATTTGCTCTCCTGGTCGCTGGGGATTCCAGACCAAAGCCTTACATTGGTCCAATCGCAACACCAAGGACACCGACAAAGACCACTGCGGCATCTTCTTTGAGCACAATGCCATCATCACTAAGGTCTTCCTACTCAAGTCTCACAAACAATAGATACGGCAGCAATAGCAACCTGAATATTTCTAGCGGTGATGAGCTCTTCCCAATCTCTGGTGTGCTGGACTCCACCACCAACAGCCGTATGTCTGTACGTAGTGCCCTGACTCGAAACCTTATTGACCCAACCACAGCCCAGAAGCTCCTGGAGGCACAGGCAGCCACGGGTGGCATCGTCGACCTCAACAGAAAGGACAAGTTCTCTGTTCACAAAGCAGTTGAGCTGGGTCTCATTGACAAAAGTCACATGCATCTGCTGCTGAATGCTCAGAAGGCCTTCACTGGAGTGGAGGATCCTGTGACCAAGGAGCGTCTCGCAGTAGGGCAAGCGGCTGAGAAAGGCTGGATACCTCAGGATAGTGCCATAAGGTACATGGAAGCACAGTACCTGACTGGGGGGCTGGTGAATCCCCATAAAGCTGGTCGCATCAGTGTCCAAGATGCTCTTAACACCAAGATAATCGACAGCACAGTAGCCAAGAACCTCCAAGACAAGTCTGCCCACACCAAAGAGTTGATTGACCCCATCACGAAAGAGAAGATCTCGTACAAGGAGGCAATGGATCGCTGCAAAAAAGATGTCACTACAGGGCTCTTGCTGCTCCCTGCAGCCTCCAGCGGTGACTCCAAAAATGCACCATCATACTCCAACTATCGATTCCCTGGCTCCTACAGCCAAGTCTAGACATGTGGCAGACACACATGCCAGATCTAGAGAGATGCTACAGCTCCAGATGCTAAATACCATCGATGCTACAGCTCCAGATGCTAAATAGAAATAGAAATTCACATCACAACAACACAAACACATGTTCTTATGATGTCTTTATGGTAAAGGTAGAACATTTGTATAGTTCTGATTGTTGAAGTCAGAAAATGTCTAGGTGGTACTGTACACATTTACCTGTTCTTTATTGATGCTATGATTCTCAAGAGTTGCTGTACACATAATTTAAATTAATGTTTGGCGAAGAGCTTTCTTTGATTTGTTTTTCAGTATTGTGAGAGCCATTTCTTCCAATAAACTTAAAAATAAGCACTCATTATTACATTTTTCAAAACAAACGTTGGTCTCTGTGTATGATTACTCCTATATGATGGTGGTAATTGTTGAAGTTCAAGTTGTTTATTTGTCATATGGACAGGAACACATTGTGGTGTACTGTACACAGTACAGGGACATTCTTACTTGCATGTTCACCTCTAAACAATGCGACAATAATAGAAAAAGTAAAAAACGAATAAAATAAAAATTGAACTCAATGGAATAAAAATTAAAAAATTGGCAGGAAAATGACTTCAAGGATGCTCAGGGATTAGCCTTTCATGGAATAGTATTGTCTTTTCAGTAATGGAAGTGGCCACCCTCTTTCCCAGTGTTTAGTGTGCTGCCCACTGTCAATTTCACTTCTGTGACCCAGCTGAGACTACATGATAACATGAGGATCTCCGTGTTTTGATATTCTCACGAGATGGCAAGGTAGCATGCTAATGCAATGCACAGTGGATTTAATCTGGAGAGTTTCTGTGCTGCTGTGTGTCCAACCGGAACGGGATGTTATGCCAGTAAATAAGGATCTACAGATGTAAATGTCCCTCCCCTTGTCCTGGTGAGGGGTGAAAGGTGTTGTGGGCACTGGTGAGAGTCCCCTCTGATGGGATGTCTAGTAAACAGATTAGTTGGTTACAGACAGGGCTTTATGGGATTACTGGACATGAGCCTGCCTGGGGGAGGAAGTGACCCCTCCTGTAAATGGGGTCGTAAAATGAGGTTGTAAAATTAGTGACCTGGTGCCATAACTGGTTAAAATGATATAGGGATTAAAAACAGAGAGATTACAAAACACAGCCTAGCTGTGAGAATAATGCATTTGATGGTGAATGGTGAATTTGTCCATTAGGTCCAAATGTTTTATTGTATTTTGCACTGGTTGGTGAAATGACTTACTGTGGTTCCATGCTGAGGTAGATGATCCCTAAATTCCAAAATTGAGAAAAATCCATAAAGCAACAACTTAAATGCCCTGGGTGGCAGATTGATCATTGTAATACTGTTCTTTTAAACAACAGTCAAAGGTCTAAGGGACCACTTTGTTGATTTGTCCATGTTGTCTGAATAACTGTCATGACTGAAACGACACAAATTATGGGCCATCCCTGCTGTCTCCCTTGATGGTTGATTATTCTGTCACGTCGGTATAAAGGGATTGGGAGACAGGTGCTGGAATGCGTAATAGGGGTTTTTATTTACCCAAATTACAGCGTGCCATGTAAAGGCACGTGGACGAAGACCAAACAAACACATATACAAAACACAGGGTAGAAACCCAAACAAAAGAGCGAGGAGTACCTTGAATAAATACACCGGGACGAGACCCGTAACACACACGCACACAATGATACCACACTAGATGAGACCCGTAATCATCTGCGCAATACAAGCGGCACGAAAGCCAAAACACAGCACAGGTACTCACACGACCAACGGACATTGGAACAATAATCGACATCCCAATGGTGTGAACCAAAGGGCACATTTATACAATTACAATCAGGGAAATGGGGACCAGGTGTGCGTAATGACACAGTTCCGGAGGGATCTGTGACAGGCAGGCTCATGGCAAGCAGAGGTCAGTTATCCAGGGTAGTGTCACAAGGTACAGAACGGCAGGCAGAATGGTCAAACCAGGAAAACAGGGACTACAGCAAAAACAGGAGTATGGGAAAACCGCTGGTATGCTCGACAAGACGAACTAGCAACAGACAAACAGAGAACAAAGGTATAAATACACTGGGGATAATGGGAAAGATGGGCGACATCTGAGGGGGTGGAGACAAGCACAAAGACAGGTGAAACAAAATAGGGTGTGACACTAAATTGTTTTCAGTCATTGTAAACAAAGCATAATGAATGACGAAAGTAATTGCAGGCCCTTTTGTATTGCTGTGTGATTATTGCCATAATACCATACCACGGTCTTTGGCACTGATCCTGTGTCCACTGCACACAAGAGGAAGCATTTGCACCACTCTGTTTCCACTGTTGGGATGAATAGGCACTGACACCTGTCTTTCGTTTAATACAATTTAGTGCCGCTCACGCTTCTAACACTGATGGCTGGGTGAGTCGACCTTCATTCATTGCTGTGACCTCAGCAAACACATCATACAGCAGCACTCCTCACTAACGGCTAGAAAATATCCCAACACTATTACATCCAGAGCAGCAAGGGGAAATGCACGCATTTCTAACCAAAAGGATGGAATTAGGTGATCTGTGGGTAGAATTCATTCAAACACACCATAGCAGTGTTTACATGGCTTTGTTGATGGTGGTGGTTGTCTCCCCTTTGTAGATGGGATTTAAAGAATTTGTCATGATAAAATTTTAGGATGAAAAATCAGATCATGTTATAATTGAGCTTACTTTGTAGATTTGGTTCTAAATAAATGAGTGAGGGGAGTTTATTTCCTTGTGCCAGATTTACCCTTCCGTGTGGGTTCAGTTGTTCACCTGGCAGGTTTGTGGATGAAGACTGACAGGGTAACAGTATGCCTTATTTGGGAAAAATGTACTCTGGAAGGCTTTGCCTTCTCTCCAATAAATACGACCTTGAGAGAGATTATCAATTTAAGCAGGTATAATAATACACTTAATGTAAAAAGACAACACTAATATATGGCAGTCAGTGCTTTATTTCCACTGAATTCCAAAATATTACTATTTCACCCTCACCCAAACTCACAGTCAGGAATTATAACAATCTGTAACTTTCAATTTGAGTCAAAAGTTAGCCCCTGCACTTTACATTTTTGTCACATACAGTTAGTGCATTCATCTTAAAATAGCTAGATGGAACAACCACAGAGGTGGAAGAACGGAGCACTCGGGTTGGGGTGTAGGGTTTGAGCATAGCCTGAAGGTAGGGAGAAGCAGTTCCTCTTGCTTTTCTGTAGGCAAGTACCATGGTCTTGTAGTGGATACGAGCTTCGACTGGAAGCCAGTGGAGCGTGCCGAGGAGAATGGTGACATGGGAAAACTTGGGAAGGTTGAACTCCAGGCAGGCTGATGGTATTCTGGATAAGTTGCAGGGGTTTGATGGCAGCCCAGCCAACAGCGAGTTGCAGTAGTCCAGACGGGAGATGACAAGTGAATGGATTAGGACCTATGCCGCTTCCTGTGTGCGGTAGGGTCATACTCGATGGATGTTGTAGAGCATGAATCTGAAGGAGCAAGTCGCTGCTTTGATGTTTGCAGAGAACGACAGGGTGTTGTCCAGGGTCACACCAAGATTCTTTGCACTATGGGAGGGGGACACTGTAAAGTTGTCAACCGTGATGGAGATGTCTTGGAGTGGGCTGGCCTTCCTTGGGAGGAAGAGCAGCTTCGTCTTGTCAAGGTATAGCTTGAGGTGGTGGGCCGACATCCAAGCTGAGATATCTGCCAGGCATGCAAAGATGCGTGTCACCACCTGGGTATCAGAAGGGGGAAGGAGAAAAGTAGTTGAGTGTCATCCGTATAACAATGATAGGAGAGACCATGTCAGGATATGACGGAGCCGAGTGGCTTGGTGTATAGAGACAAAAGGAGAAGGCCTTGAACCGAGCCCTGGGGGACACCAGTAGTGAGAGTATGTGGTGCAGACACAGATCCTCTCCACGTCACCTGGTAGGAGCGGCTTGTCAGGTAGGATGCAATCTAAGAGTGTGCAGAGCCTGAGACGCCCAGCCCTGAGAGGAAGGAGAGGAGGATCTGATGGTTCACTGTGTTAAAGGCAGTGGACAGATCTAGGAGGAGGATGAGAACAGAGGAGAGAGAGTCAGCTTTGGCAGTGAGGAGAGCCTCACTGATACAGAAGAGAGCAGTCTCATTTGAGTAACCTGTCTTGAAGCCTGACTGACATTCTGAGAGAGCTAGCGAGAGAGTTGGTTAGAGACAGCACGCCCAATTGTTTTGGAAAGAAAAGAAAGAAGGGATACCAGTCTATAGTTTTTGATGTCAGAGTGGTCAAGGGTTTCTTGAGGAGGGGAGCGACTCTGGACATTTTTAAATCAGAGGGGAGGCAGCCAGTGGTCAGGGATGAGTTGATGAGGGAAGTGAGGAACGGGAGAAGGTCTCCATAGAGATGGTCAGGAAAAGGGAGGAGGGGATGGGTTGATCGGGCAATTTGTCGGGTTGCCGGATCTCACTAGTCTCAGGATTTTATCTGGAGAGAGAGGGGAGAAAGAGGTTAAGGCGTAGCGTAGTTATTCTGTGTCAGTGGGACCAATAGACTCAATAGGCTGAGTGAATGAGGAGCTGATGTCATCAACCTTGTTTTCAAAGTGGTTGACAAAGTCGTCTGCAGAGAGGGATGAGGAAGGGGTGGAGGATTAAGGAGGAAGGAGAAGGTGGAAAAGAGTTTCCTAGGGTTAAAGGAAGAAGCTTGAAATTTGGAGTGATAGAAAGTAACTTTCGCAGCGGATACAGAGGAAGAAAATGTAGAGAGGAGGGAGTGAAAGGATGATAGGTCCTCCGTAAGTTTAGCTTTCCTCGATTTTTGCCCTGCTCTGTATGCTCGCAATGATTTTCTCAGCAATGGAACCGGAGGGGAGGGCTGAGCCAGCCGGGAAGAAAGGGGACAGTACGAGTCATAAGATACGGAAAGGGAGGAAAGTAGGGTTGAAGAGGCAGAATCAGGAGACAGGAAGGAGAAGGATTTAGCAGAAGGAAGAGATGATAGGATAGATGAGGATAGAGTAGTGGAAGAGAGAGATCGAAGATTGCGACGGCGCATGACCATCTGGGTAGGGGCTGAGTGGGTTGGGTCGGAGGAGGAGAGGGAGACAGAAAAGGAAAGGAAACCAAACAGTGATCTGAGACCTGGAGGGGGGTTGCAGTGAGATTAGCAAGCGAACAGCCTCGTAAGGATTAGGTCAAGCGTATTGCCTGCCTTGTGAGTGGGAGGGGTCCGGGAAAGGGTGAGGCCAGAAGAGGCAAGGAGGGGAAAGAAAGAGATGGAAAGAAATGAACCGAAGGTAGACGTAAGTAGGTTGAAGTCGCCTGGAGATATCAGGAGTCCTCTAGCTATAGATTGAAAGCTGCTGTCCAGTAGTCTTTCCTGTCCAGTAGCTGGCCATGTTCACGCAAGCTTTAGTTCTGGGTCGTGACAAATGTTAGGCTGTGTTTACACAGGTAGCCCAATTTGGATCTTTTCCCACTTATTGGACCAATAATTTGGCAAAAGATCCGAATTTGGCTGCATGTGTAAACACAGCCAAAGTATGAATATGATGTTGTGTATTCTTATGAATAAATATAGTTAAATGAATCAACAGTAAATTTCATTTTTATACTGAAGTCATCCAAATTGAACATGCTCAGAAAGTTAATACATTATCATCTTTATTATATTTTTAATAACAAAAACAGTACAAAAACATATTTATTAAAGATATGATTGGATTCAAGGGTAAGACAGGTTCTGGTGGAGTAAGAGAATATATTACATGGTTTGATTAACACTCTGCACATATGACCCAAAGGGAAATGAATAGACAAACAGTTTCAGTAACAAATTAATCCAAATTGGTGTGAATGTAGCCTACTTTTCTCATTGTATGAAAACGGGCTTGTTAAGTCACTAGATCTACTGGCAGTCCAATGAAAGGATCCTCTTGTAAATCCTCAGACGTTTACAGTATACCTAATGCCCACTAATAGAGATAAGGAGGCACGGTTGAGCTGCTAAAGCCTGGTAGTTAGTGACGTCAGTCCATATACCGTCAGAGAGGAGGGGCTTGCAACCCAAACCTTCAGACAAAATTTACAATAAATTAAGCGGGAACATTTGCAGGAAAAATATAATCTCACACAGACAGAAGTCACACAATATTTGTTCTAACATCCATTAGCATGTAGCTAGTTAACGTTGAAGTATTCACATATTAAATAACGTTAGGTATCTGAAATTAAAACATTGTAATAAAGCTTAAAGACTCCCTGCATCGGTCATGCATGTATGGTGTACACTTTAGACTACCATCTTAGATATAAATGTAAATGTTTACATCACTTTATTTTACATCATAGTTGATATGTACAGCAGGAATCTAATATCTTACTCAGTAAAAAAAGGATTTACACATCAGCAGACTCAGGCTCAGTCCTCTGAGTCTGTTCCTCCAATAACAATGCAGACTCACTCCTCTGAATCTGTTCCTCCAATAACAATGCAGGCTCAGTCCTCTGAGTCTGTTCCTCCAATAACAATGCAGACTCACTCCTCTGAATCGGTTCCTCCAATAATAACACAGACTTAAGCCTCTGAGTCTGTTCCTCCAATAATAACGCAGTCTGAGGAAAACCAATAGCTTCACTGTTGCGCCGCATCAGGGCATGGCCCCTCACAGGGTACTGCATCTCTGTGAAGGTCAGTGATGCCACCGTGATGGAACAGCGGCCCTGCACCTTGAAGCCAGACTTCTGGTAGAAGGGAACCAGGAAGTCCTCGCACATGAGCACTGCACGGCGCACATAGGGCAGGCAGCGTAGGTACTGCAGGTAGCGCCACATCAGGATAGGGCCCTTTCCCTGCTGCCGGAAGGTCCGGTGGACCGCCAGCACATGGATATGAACTGTGGAACCTTTGGGCTTGTGAAGAGTTAGGGCGTCCTGCAGCAAAGGAAAAATGCTAATGTAGTTCAAGTAAAGTTCATTCAATAATATGTACGGTGATGTAATACAGAGCACCTGATTTCGAAAAACTATCAGTGAGCTAATAAAAACACAGTAAGATATAGAGTAAATGACCTATGAATCAATAGGAAATGATATAACATCATAGAAGGTGTCTTACTAGGGTGAGTCTGTCCTGGTCCCATTGGGACCCAATGATGAAGGCTACTAGTCTCCCCTCCTCAAACCAGCCCATGGACAGCTCTGGACACAGCGTGAGGAAATGACGCACCTCATCAAGGTGGAGCGGGCAGTCTCCTGACACAGAGATAAAGGCTGGCAGAGGAAAAGAGAGACACACGTTTTCATCATCTTTGGACTCACTGTATTTAAGAATGCCAAGGTGGATCCGTATCAGTGCATTAAACCTATAACAAGGGATTAATACAAAGTGTTATGGAAAGCAAGAGACAGACTAGTGCGCCCAGTCAACGTGCGTAAAGGCCAAGGAGAGGCTGTTGGCACGAGTTTTACGCGCGACTTGAGTACCCCTGATAACGCTCATACATTGTATATTCGTGCCATTAATTCATAACACATAATACATACACACATGTATAACTGAATCTATGGACAACTTACCCTCTTTCTCAATTTCGAACACGCTGATGGCATCTTGCGTGTTGAGCGGTCGGAACTCGCTTGCTGGCAGTGTGTGTCTTCTTTGGCGCCCAGGAGAAACAGAAGGCGATAGGCGCGGTTTCAGGAAAGGCAGGGCGCCCACTAGTGACATTTTACAATTGTTATAACTCCAGTTGGATTACTTCGATATTCTTATGTTCCTTCTATTGTTGTTTGTTTGCACAAGTCTTCTCTCTTGTCTGTTATACGAAGGTTAATCTTCAGTTTCCTCCTCTTTTTGGGACAGCCTGTGCACAGATGACCAAGAGGGAGTAGAATCCGTATTTATAGGATGTGGTCCATGTTGATGTGAGTCATTTTACCATTTAGAATATGAATAGTACGACGTCGGTGCTCATGAATGAAATAATAGAATTTGGAGCGAGGGAGAGTGGAGAGCAATTAACTAGAACCAGAAATTAAGCGACCTGCGGTCAGCTACTTTACGCACAAATGGCAGTGTTGTGACAATCTGTTTATTAATTGCCTAGAGAATTAATGTAACACAGAATAGAGAATTAACACACTGAACGTAATGCATTTACAATATGTTTTTTCCTCTGCCATTCGATATTTGATTGCCATCATGTGCAGATACTCATATGCAAATACTCTGAAATGATATGGTAACTGACAAGAGCACTGTAACTGAAAATAACTTTGCTTTACTTACCTGATGCAATCTCATCCGAACACTCTCTACCTGCCTTATTGTCTTATCTCACCCTCTCTTTATCTCCTCCCTCCTCTCTCTCTTGCGTGCCCTGAAAGACGTCCACCTCTTCATTATAAAGCCAGTGATTATTACTATGTCACGTGACAGATTATAGAAATTGTTTCCACAACTCGGCGTATTAGCTTCTATCGTCATCCCTTGAGTTTGACTGACACATGGCAAAGTGGATATTCTCCTGTATATTTGGGAGATATAGTAGGCATGGAGTAATTGTGGTCAACTCTTGCTCCAGCCAAGTTCTCTATGCCGGTCTCCTTAGTAAAGGCCTACAAATGATATTATTTAGTGGTGACTCTCAGCAGGTGGATATTTAGAATGGGTATCCATGGTTAGAGGGAGAGAAGCTATCAGCAGGACTGACATTGGAACACTGCTATCATAAAGATAAGATTAGTCTGGTCCTAAAAGAAGAACTATAATACACCCTCAAATACACCTGTAATGGACAATATTAACCACTGGATTATCATTTTCACTTTATAAAAACTAAAAAGACAATTAACATTGTTAATGCTCTGTGGAAAAGATGGTTGCTAATGATGAACAAGACAGAACTCTTGAAGAATTGGGGAATTGTATTACCATTCAGACAGTCGATACAGCATGATTAATGTATTTAGTTGTGGTTCTTACTAAATGAAACACTGGAAAAATATAGATCTCTCTCCTACACGGGAATGATGACATAAAAAATGACATGAATGCAATGAGAAGACTACAGCAGTATTTGAATATTAATAAAAGTAGTATGATGTAGTCACTCCACAGTCCACCTTACCTGCCAAGGGTACAGGACAGAGAAGATAACAGTACTATGATGTAGTCACTCCACAGTCCACCCTACCTGCCAAGGGTACAGGACAGAGAAGATAACAGTACTATGATGTAGTCACTCCACAGTCCACCCTACCTGCCAAGGGTACAGGACAGAGAAGATAACAGTACTATGATGTAGTCACTCCACAGTCCACCCTACCTGCCAAGGGTACAGGACAGAGAAGATAACAGTACTATGATGTAGTCACTCCACAGTCCACCCTACCTGCCAAGGGTACAGGACAGAGAAGATAACAGTACTATGATGTAGTCACTCCACAGTCCACCCTACCTGCCAAGGGTACATGACAGAGAAGATAACAGTAGTTCAACACAATTGCAATTACTCCACTCAGATGTGTTGAGAGCGGTTGTTTTCTTGTACATATTACATAACAGTCACTAGGGTCAGCCAGGGTCAGCAATGGATGTCCGCTTGTCTGTTCGGTTGAGGAGAGATTATATTCGGTTGAGGAGAGATGATACTCAGTATACAGTCTAGCATGAGCTACCGTACCTGAGGTGATTCAAATGCAGGGTTTTGATATTCAGATGGCAATATGATAAGTGATTGTAGTTTAACTCAAAATGGCTCGTAATTGTTTTCATAATCTGGATGCCAGTATGCTTGTGAATCAATGCACCCAAACATACAAAGAATGAAAGTGAGTTATCATAAGATTTTATACAGTACTACTGTTGTACCATAGAAACAAATGTGCAAGTACTTTGTCAGAACTTCCACCACTTGCACTGCAATGACTGGTTAAGGTAAATCCACTAGGGGGACCACTCACACTGCATAAAGAGCAGTGAGGCGTCCCAGAACGGGTCACATAGAAATCATTTGCATAGCTAATCTCTCAATTTGGATATGTGCTTTTACATGTGTACGCATGTTCTATGACCTTGTCAATACCACCAGCAGAGCCTGACAAATGAGGATTAGGTAGGTAGATAGGTATGTATGGGGTAAGATGTACAGTACAGTATGTTTAATATTATTATAATAAATCATTTATCCTGCCTCAAGTCACTTTCTCTTAATAATCCCTGCCTAGATGTACCTATCTACCTCAATTCTCCAGTATCTCTGTACGTTGTAAATTTGGTACTGACACTGTATATAGCTTCCTCTCTTCTTTCTTATTTCTCGTGTTTTTCCCCTTGTTTTTTTTCTTATTAATTATACTTTTATATATATATATATATATAAAATATAATACTATATATATATATATATATATATATAATACTGCACTGTTTTGTAGGGCTTTCAAGGTAAGCATTTCACTGTACTTGTGCATGTGACAAATAAAACTTGAACTTTTATTTATCTAAAGGCATATCAAAGTCAGGTACAGGCACAGAAATGGAAGATTGAAATCAGATTGGGAGAAGTTAATCACATCTGCAGTCAGCATACCTTCAGGTAGAGTCATTTTAAGCATCCTTTTAGATTCATTATACAGTACAGTATTAAAACCATTCCACCCATATCACATTTTGAGTCAAACCAAACCAAGTGTGTGCTCTAGGATTAGTTAAACCAGTAATTGTTATATCTCTGGGGTGAACCCGACCTGGCATGAACTGGTGTGAGGAGAACTGATGATAATGCTCACATTTGCGCTTGTCTCTGCTCCAGTGCACTAATGCTCATCATCTCCACCCTGACAAGAAAAGGGCCCCAGCAGAGAGCACAGCACTCTGGCCTGGTCGCTCCAACTCTTATTGATCGAGTCAATGTGCAAAACCCACTGACCCATGCAGTGCAGCGTAGTGCAAAACCCTGTTTCCCTTCTTAGTGTGTGCTTGGACAGAAAACAACAGAAATATTTATATTATTTTATCTACAATAAAACCGTTCATAAAAATCGACAATGGTGCTGTATCTTCTTCAACTGCTTGTAGTTCTATCAGCTAGTATTTTTCATTCACCCATAAAGCTTCAGAATAAGGACACATTAGGTGCTGATGGCTCCAAAATCTTGTGAAGGAGGAGGGAGTACAATCTTAACACAGCTAGAAGAAAGGGATCATATGTAGCAGACGAGACCATCCCCCTCCTTGCTAAGTGCTCCAGATCTGAAAGGGAGTGTCAAGCCTGTGTGTTTGTGTGTGTGTCAGGAAGTAGGTGGTCCAAGAAGCATGTTGGCTAGAGCTGCAGTAGCAGCAGGGTAGGAGCAGGACGAGATATATAAGAAGGTAACCTCAGCTGGCCAGGTTCCTGAACCTCCAGGCTGCTTTAACAAAACCTCACTAGCACCTAACCCCTTCCACCCCATCCATTAAACATAGAGGTAAAGTGGAGGTTTTCACTGATGAGAGAGAAGAGTAACCTAATATCATTGGTGGAGGTCTACAATGCTGCATTCTCCCACGTTGTGCTTCTCCATAGAAAACCTACATCCATGACTCGAACAGTATATCCTGAGGGGGGAAGGCCTTCATGTCAGGCCTGTGTCTCATCCTCCACAGAATCATTACCCCGGGGCTAGATAGCGGGCGTAGAGCTGGTTGCCTGCCACATCCTCGCGGGACAGAAGAATGTGCTTCTCTTCACATGTGTCACACTTATTAAGTCAGACAGCGGAGCACACAAGGTACTCCTCAGCCGTGGGCCCCTCCCTACTAAACACACCGCTCACAACACACTCTCATACACACACTCTCATACACACACACTCTTAGCTGAGACCAGCCAGCTGCAAGAACATGCATGACTTTGACCCTGAATGAAGCATGGAGAGGAAAGGGAGGGATGTCTAAAAAACAGGACACAGAGATAGATACTGAATGTATCTGTAGAAAAAAAGAGGGGAGATTTTCCAAAGGCTGGTATAATGTCTTTGGCACTTTGTATATACAGTAGACAGAGTAAGAAAGGGAGCGAGAAGTCAGAACTGTGAGGAGGACAGACGCTCTGAGTAGATTCTCAGCCTGAGATGAGCCTGGCGATTCCTTCATGAACCTGGGCCTGTACTGGCCCGTACTCCACCATCTCCCCGTCCACAGTGATCGCTCCCTCGGGGGACAGAGGCTCCAGGCGAAAGGCCTTCACCCTCTCATACACAAGGTGTGGGGAGCCAATAGCCAGGTGCCCCCCCTTCTCCATGGTCATGAAGAGTGTGAGCAGGGCTAGTCTGGAGATGCCTGCACGCACATACAACAGGTGGATGAAGCCGTCGTCTGCTGCGGCCCCAGGGGCGGCAAACAGGTCCTCAGCCAAGTGGGACTGGAACATGGCCAGTACCAGTACAAAGTCTTCCTCATTCACTACTGTCCAATGCTCAGGCACCGGCTGCTCCAGGTCTGCTAGGAGCGAGTCAGGAGGCCCCTTCTGGTTGACTGGTTGGGGCTCGGTCCTCATGGTTGTGATGGCAATGTTGGAGGAGTTGTGGGCGGTGTTGTGGTTGGAGTTTGTGCTGTGGTTGTGGCGAGAGTTCTGATTGGGGGAGCTGTTGGGCCCACAGGGTAGAGAGGAGCAGAGGGAGGAGTTCTGGGGTGTGAAGGGATGAGCAGGCAGGTATGCCAGCCTACCCTGATATACCTTGAGGGAGGCCAGGCGCATCAGCGTACCCACCAGGAATCGCATGGGGCCAACGAGGCGGTACTTCTCGCTCTCGATGTCGACGTCGGCCACGAAGCCCCAGGCCAGGGAGAGGAAGGAGAAGATGCGCTGGCTGGAGGCCAGGTGGACAGAGACCAGGTCCAGCCGAGTCACCAGGCCTTTACACAGCAGGAAGCCACAGCTCAGCAGCAGCTCCTTACCCCAGGCCGGGGGAGACCTGCAGGGAGTAGCAGTCAGCTCACAGTAGACTGAGGCAGTTAGGTATCAGTCTGATTCAATTGAGCCGGAGCTACTCCTTCACTCAAAAGTAATGACCCTAACTCTAGAATGGTAATACATTGTACTTACAGCAGTAACCCTAACCCTAGAATGGTAATACATTGTACTTACAGCAGTAACCCTAACTCTAGAATGGTAATACATACATTTCACATTTTAGTCATTTAGCAGATGCTCTTATCCAGAGCGACTTACAGTAGTGAATGCATACATTTCATACATTTTTTTTAAATATTTTTTTTTTACATTTATTTTCGTACTGGTCTCCCGTGGGAATCGAACCCACAACCCTGGCGTTGCAAACGCCATGCTCTACCAACTGAGCCACACGGGACCCTAATACATTGCACTTACAGCAGTAACCCTAACCCTCGCCATAACCCTAACCCTAGGTTCATGTCCACAAACCGGTTAAATCCTAATCCCATTGTTTTAAAGTCACTGTCCAGTGAAAATCTCACTTTTAAATTCATATTCTGCTAACTCATACCCAAATAATATTGTTGACTCTTCTTATACTCGTTTTTGTGGCTAAAGTATAACTTGGAGAAAAACTCAAACTGACCATTTAAAAAATGCTTGCTATCTCCTCATAGAGTATGATGTCATACTCCTGAGGAGGATGAGCTGGCCAATCAGCAGTCTAGAGGAGGATGAGCTGGCCAATCAGCAGTTTACTCACATTAATATTAATGACCGGTACACTGTACACCCACACCATTCTGTTGTTGGGGTATGCCCACACCATTCTAACACAGAAAAGCTGCTTTTTAACATTCTTAATTACATTTTTTTTGGAAGGAACACTATTTAACTCATATTGTAATTAATTATAGGTCATATTTCATAGAGATCTGGAAACACTGGACAGTTACAGTACTTTAAACATAACCATCTGCACTGTCGGACTGTAAGATAATGGGGTTAGGGTTGTGGCTAGGGTAAGGGTTGTGGCTAGGGTAATGTTTGTGGCTAGGGTAAGGGTTGTGGCTAGGGTAAGGGTTGTGGCTAGGGTAATGTTTGTGGCTAGGGTAAGGGTTGTGGCTAGGGTAATGTTTGTGGCTAGGGTAAGGGTTGTGGCTAGGGTAAGGGTTGTGGCTAGGGTAAGGGTTGTGGCTAGGGTAAGGGTTGTGGCTAGGGTAATGTTTGTGGCTAGGGTAAGGGTTGTGGCTAGGGTAAGGGTTGCGGCTAGGGTAATGTTTGTGGCTAGGGTAAGGGTTGTGGCTAGGGTAATGTTTGTGGCTAGGGTAAGGGTTGTGGCTAGGGTAAGGGTTGTGGCTAGGGTAATGTTTGTGGCTAGGGTAAGGGTTGTGGCTAGGGTAATGTTTGTGGCTAGGGTAAGGGTTGTGGCTAGGGTAATGTTTGTGGCTAGGGTAAGGGTTGTGGCTAGGGTAATGTTTGTAGCTAGGGTAAGGGTTGTGGCTAGGGTAAGGGTTGTGGCTAGGGTAATGTTTGTGGCTAGGGTAATGTTTGTAGCTAGGGTAAGGGTTGTGGCTAGGGTAAGGGTTGTGGCTAGGGTAATGTTTGTGGCTAGGGTAAGGGTTGTGGCTAGGGTTAGCTTGGTTCGGGTTGAACAGGGGTGTTAGGGTTAGGGTTGTTCATAGGTTGCAAAGCTTTATTCAACTGGGATAGAGATCTGATGTTATACAACTCGCTGCGTATTTTATTGTTGTTTTTCTGTTGATGTTGTATATGTAGGGGGCTCATATTTCACAAACAGCAGTAATAAAGGCGGTCCAGACACTACCTCAGTAGTAGTCTACTTCATTTCCAGTTGCTCTAGAACCCATTACATCACTCCATTAAAAGTAGCTATCAGCAACCCTCAAATAATGACTCTCCTTGGACTTTATGAAGTGTGAAGCTGAAGCAGACACCATCTCTCTCCCTTGTCTCTGGAGAAATGTGCCTACTCTGCCCAGTCAGCTAATGTGATAATTACATCCATAGAAAAGGGATAAATCACCTTCTTTGTCCAGGCCAGTTTTCCTATCGCATTCCATTCTACTGTACTCTATGCATTTAAATGTCTCATTAGTGGACTTACTTAGTGTAGTGGTGGACGGAGGCTGCCAGGGCGTTACCCGAGCCCCCTGGTAAGATGCCCAGTGGGGTCTGGATGGCCTCCTCCCAGTCCTCTCTCTCCAGAAGACCATTCAACACCTGACCGGACAGGCAAACACACACAAACAGCATCAGGCCATGACCCTCCAACTGAGAGTTGTATCCCACAAACCCCACTGCTTATTCAAACAGTCTTAGGGAAACTTTAGACAAGTTAGCTATGCTGGAAATGTGTTCATGCAGTGTCTATACTTGGGGCACCTCGAACAGCAGCCCGTCTCCTGACAGGATGACCAGAGCGTCCCACTGTGACAGATCAGTCTCTCTCACCAGGTCCCTCGCATGGTTCTGGTGCTCTATGGGGGACAGAGAGAAACGCCATGAGAGAGAGGGACAGCGAGGAGGAGGGAGGAAAGAGAGCGAGAATAAGGTCCGAGAGATGGCCTCTCTTCACCAGAAGCCCCCAGGGAGGGATCAGTGAGATGGGAGAGAAAAGGGATTCAATTTCCCTCTATCAGTCCATACATATCACATTAGACCATGCAGTGGCTATTCAACTGGCCGATGGCAGTCTTCAAAGCAGCCAGGCCTTAGTGCAAACATCTGCCACTGCTGTCATGGTTAATGTGACGACTGGGGCCGACTCTGTTTGCTTAGCGGAGTTTTTATTGGAGATGTCCTTGAGACAGTTACGCTGCAGGGGGTCTTATTGGATCCCCCCTAAGCACACTGTCTAGCACCATTCTGCCAGCTGAGAATTGTGTTCTGCAGCAAATATCAGCTCTGCTAAAGGCAGTACTGTGTTTGTTTGTTTTTGCAATTGTGTGTGTCTATGCCTGTGTCTGTGTGTGTGTGTGTTGAGGCATTGTCATCACAAGGGCATTACTTTTCTGCTTGAGTTACCATGTGTTATGAGGTTTGAAAAATGACCATGAAAACTCCATTACTACATCCACCCCCCTCTCCTCCTCCTCTCCTCCTCCTCTCCTCCTCCTCTTCTCCTCCTCTCCTAGCATAACATGTACCTGTCCCCTAGCCCTCCCTCACCCACTGAGTTTCCTTTAAGTCCATGCTGTTTGGTATGTATGGGGAGACTGAGTGCGGAGTGATGTGGTCCTGTGCTGTCAGGCAAAAACAGAGGGAGGCTGCTGCGGCTGACTCAGCACTCTATGCTGCTGGCTGGAGGCTGAGGCTGCACTTCCCAGCCCTCTCCCTATTCACGGGGTCACTGCCACACGCAAACACACATAGGCAGGGGCTAACTCACCATCTCTTGATTTTCTGGATTTTACATAATCCTCTCTTCTGATGAGCTATAGCTTGGTAGCTACTCTCTGTTCATGTGATATGAACCAAGGTCCCTTTTGGGTGAGGATGATACCGCATGCCCAATATAATGTTTTTTTGCTCTCAGTTCCTGAATACATAGCTACTGTTTTCCACATGAGCTCCCTCAGTTTCTGAGGGAGACACACACATGCAGGTGCACACAAGCACATGAACACACACCACAGAAAACCCCAGATTCACCCTCTCGCTGAAAGACGATCCTCTCAGTGTGCCTTAGTCCTCTGGCATAGACTAGTAGGTGACATGATAGTTCTGCAGGGCTCCATTCCCTAAGTGGAGGCAGGCAGGGCAGCGAGGTGGCGCCGGTTAATCCACTCAGACAGGCTAGCTACAGTACCCAGGCAGTGGAGGGGAAGCAGTGCTAGCTGAGCGCTAGCTGAGAGAGCCTCTGGTGACCCATATTCTCCCAGCCCCAGCTCCCAGCAGTCCCAGGTCGGCATCGTCACGCCGACCGTCGGTATTTAGACTGCCTTTTTTCATCACCATCCAGATGCTAACCTTCCCCATGTCCCCTGGGACTGAACTCACACTCTTTCTCCTCTCTCTCTGTTCTCTCCTTTTTCAGTTGTTTCAAAGGTTAAGAAGGCATTGAACAAATCATAGGTGTCTTGGTGATGGTTTGTAACGCTGGCAGAGATAGCTTCTTGTCAGCTATACCGGGTGCTGGTGAAGTATAGGTGGTGGTGTTAATGTGTAGCTGAAGTGATTTTTAAAAGTCTTTCTCGCTCCTTGGATTGTTCCTGCTTGCTCAAAGATACCTGACTTTTATTCAGTGAAAGGTTATGCAGAGTTCAGTGACTTTGAACTCATTGCTACTGTTAGTGAAAAGTAGTTGAGAGTATATAATACTTGGAGCAGGGGATCTGACAAGGCAGTGCAGAGTCAAACACTGTGTGTGTGTGTGTGTGTGTGTGTGTGTGTGTGTGTGTGTGTGTGTGTGTGTGTGTGTGTGTGTGTGTGTGTGTGTGTGTGTGTGTGTGGGCGGGCGGGCGTGGGTGTGTGTGGGCGTGTGTGGGCGTGTGTGCGCGCAATCAGGGCAGTGAGATAATAGGGCTCAAGCAGGTAGGTGTGTAGGGGACTGACCAGTGATGACCAATGTGTAGGGGACTGACCAGTGATGACCAATGTGTAGGGGACTGAAGCCTCGGTGAGCATGGGCTCGATTTGCCCGGAGAAAAGCTGGAGAGCCTGGCCCCGCCCACTCTGGGGGTTCACCAGAACCATGACCCTGCAGGGCCGCCGTACCTCATAGTACTTCACATCTGAAAGAGAGCGAGAGAGAGAGAAAGAGAGAATAGAAAAAGAGAGCAATAGAGTGAGAGATGTAGATAAACAGAAGAGGGAAGAAGGAATAGTTTGTGAGTTGGTATTCTCAAGCTGTCAAGGGAAGAATTGCTCCACTTAATTTTCTAGTATCAAGGAAACATCAATCATGTGACTCTCCATTGTCTTCCAAAATGTTTTTCTGACATCAATCTCAGACATGTCAAAGAGGTTATGAAAGGAGTCTCTACCCTCTAGATCCCTTGGCAGAAAAACATTGTTCAAAAAGATATCATTAAACAGTGATACCAAGGGCAGTGACACCATTCACTCACAGATGGTGCTTGACGTTATTGTTTTTGTGACCCACTTATTTTTTCCCAGAAATGTAAGTCTAACAAAACACATGCCACCTCAAGTCATTCGCCTAATGTTCTAGTTGAAGATATGCTCCGGAACTTTGGCGAATACTAAGTATTTTTTAAACCTCCCGCTTTGGGCTGGATGTGTCAATCTGCAGTTTTACCTAAATTAGCCACAAATCTCTAGTTTGAAAGCGACAGTTTTTCTGGGCTGCGCTATTTTCCCTACATTTTCCCACAGGTGGGCCAGCCCCCTAGCAATTTGAGTTCCAGCCAATGAGCTTCAGCCCCTCGCAATTTGAGTGAAAGCTAGCAAGATGCACACAGAGCAGAGTGAGAGAGAAAGCAATGACGTGGTGCACATATCTGCACATATGTGAGGTAACAATTTTCGGGGACCACTTTTGGCTCATGAGTGCTACTTTCAGAACTACTGGCTACAAAGTATACAAAAGTACAGGAGAATTTCTTTAAGTAATGCTACTGTTATGATCTGTGTGGTTATCGTTAGAATTATTACCAGACACCAACGGAATAATTAAAAGCTGGCAGAACTTGTTCAGATGTTGCAGAGCGCCATGAGAGATAATTTCAGAGACAGTTGTTTTTAACTCAGGATGAACCCCTAGCCTCTGATACTGTAGTTACTAAAAATGACCTTGTCTTTCTGCACAGGGGACACTGACTTCTCAGAGTAGTAAATCATAAGAGAGATTTAGGGCTGTCCCCGACAAAAACAAATCTTAGTCGAGAGTCGTCTGTTCTTTCAACCAATAGATTGTTCCAAATTTAAAAACATCTATTTTTCCATTTATAGAAAATCAACTATATGCAGGCTACTTAGCTTGTCTGATGCTTTAAGCACTGCGATTAAAAATTAAGACACACAAATTACTAAAGCGGAAGCCAGAGATCAATAAGCCTAACCTGTTCCTGACCCGACCATCCTCCTCTCGCTGCTGCTGGGCTTCGCAGATTCTGCCATTATGCTCCTGAAGTTGCCGGTAATAGGATACACCAGCGGTTGGCAACCTTTTCCATTTGGAGTGCCAAGTTATCATACCATTTCTCCTGATCTGCGTGCCAGTTATGATTTTCATATGCACATATTCGTGGAACAGTTTCATTTAATTTCTATTAAAGTCCTCATGTCTCAAAATCAATGTCATGTGGTTAATCACAATTCTATCTAAATGAAAATTATTCAAATAAAAAAATTACTTCTATTGCCATTGCCAATATGTAAAAATATCCTGGGCTTTCAGAGTTTCCCAAACAGACACAGCTGTAGGCTATTTGCGCAAGGGATAAGAAGTAATCAGGCAGGCCTATTTTATGACGTTTCAACCGGATCAGAGCATGAGATTTATTCACCCTTTCATGCTGAGTGGTTATCAAAAGGGAGCGAATTTTTCTACGTTAAGGAACTATTGTCATTCTCAATGGATGTAAAAACAGACTGTTTATTTGCTGTTTGAGGGGAAGGAAAGATGACTTTGAGAAGCTCCACAGTGATGGTGAGTTAAGACAATCAGAAATACTATCAGATCCCATAATGGGCACATTTATAGGTCTACATTTGCGCGCAGGCCAGGTAGCCTAGGCCTACTTCTATGTGTAATCAGGTGCATGTACTTAGTCAAGATTGACAGGAGCGCTTCAAACAAAAGACAGTGAATAAATTGACAACTCGGAAATGGAATGAAATAAACCAAAACTTAGGTTGTGCACTCTGCCAACAACGTTTCCACTCCTACAATGACAACGGTAAGAATAATATAGTTTTTAGCTTACAGCACCTGGTATTCCCAGGCGATCTCCCATCCCAGTACTAACCAGGCCCGACCCTGAACAGGTGGTACGGTCACAAGCATATTTTTTTTACCCCGTTTTCTCCCCAAATTAGTCCCTTGGCTCATCTCTGCAACTACTCAATTGGCTCAGGAGAGGCGAAGGTCCTCCGGGGACATGACCTGCCTGGCCACCTACTTCTTATTACACTGCTCACTTAACCCGGATGTCAGCCGCACCAATGTGTCAGAGGAAACACCGTTCAACTGATGACCGGAGTCAGCTTGCAGGCGCCCGGCCTGCCACAAGGAGTTGCTCGTGCATGATGAGCCAAGGGAAGCCGCACCGGTCAAACCCTCCCATACCCCGGATGGCCAATTGTGAGCAGTCCTATGGGGTTCCCGGTCACGGCCGGTTGTGACACAGCCTAGGATCAAACCCCAGGCTGTAGTGATGCCTCAGTAATGCGGTGCAGTATTTTTGACCGCTGTGCCACCCAGGACCTGTAATTATGATAAGATATTGAATGTATTAACATAAATTACCATAACCAAACAAACAAATTCCAAATGAGAAATTATGGTAATTAACGGTAAATGTACTACTGGTGATACTGTGGTCTGCCATCCCTGCGGCCTCAAAATGGATTAGCCCACATAATTTTTTTAAAATATATTTGCCACTGCTCGACTAAAAGAATCTTGGTCAAGCAACAGCCTATCGACCAAACAGTAGGTCAATCGACTAATTGGGGTCATCCTTACAGAGATTACACTTGTTTGTGGTTATGAGTAGTACTTCAGAAGCAAATTAACCCTGTCAGACATTACACAGAGTACCTGTACCGGATCAAGGTTGGCAGTGAGCATTATCCTCTGAACCCTGCATGTGCCACATGCGGAAGCAACTTCCCACTAGTGAGTGTGAGTCCGGTTCTGCTGGGCATTGGGACTGGTTCCATGGGCCTAATTGGACCCCTGGGAGCAGTGAAACAGCCATCGCACTGCCCTGTGAATTCCATCCTGTAGCCTCATGCCAACGGGACTGGCACCAGTACACCCTTACCCTGCTGTGCCACTGTCCCTCCACACAAGGCCCCTCTGTCTGGTTCATGCCCAGTGTCGTCTGAGCGGAAATGGCCTCCCCTGTCCCTGCCCAGAAGTCCAATTACCAGCCAGCTGACCTGGAGTGGCACCTCCTACTCATTTGGCTCCAGTGCAGGGACAGCAGAGGTACTGAAATATCTCAAAGTGAGGTGTGAAACCACAGTCTTGCTAACTCTTCCCCATTCATACAAAGGGTTGTTATTGTCTTTTTTTCTTCACACTACACAATGTGGCTTTTATACACAAAAGCTCTGACTACATGTCTTTCAGACACAATAGTGGATGCTGCTGTTTGGCACATAACTATAAGGGTCGTTTTTCCACTCAAGTGTGGTCAAATGAGCTCTATAAAATGCTCTCAATACAATGAGCCAAATAAAGGCTTCAATTAAACAGTTCAGGGATGACAGAACAATCGCTGCCTCCTCAGGGGTCAAAGCCAATGCTGTAGTCCTTGTGCCTCAAATACAGAGGCGGTTTAACATCCTCCCCTGACAGCTTGTGAGTCGAAATTACCACCACAGAACATGAGATATTTCCATGTTAGCAATATCATGCTCTGCTGTATTATGTTGTGTTTCCTGTCTCCTGACTCCTTCAGTCTCCTGTAGCAGTACATTAATGGTTGCTTGGGGCTAAAACTAAAGACGCAAACTAGACATTGGTCTACTCATTAACTTGGTAACGTTACTTTCTAACATAGGGCCTCCCACTGTTCAAAAGCCTACAGCTCTCAGAAGCCTCAGAGTATATGTCGAGGAAGCATTTCCATGGTTCCTAGGTCAATAAGAGGTGGGCTCTAACATATGTGCGCACAGGTGATCTAACCAGTCAAAGACCGGTTATCATTATTAGGTCTATCTATGGTAAAATTGGGTATAGAAAACATATCGAGTTGACATTAAAAGAAGTGTACGTTTGTGCACCTATGGACTGAACTAGAAATACTGTATCACAGGAAAAAAAATCCTTCACATGGATACAGCATGAAAGCAAAGCTATCCGAATTGAAGTTGGTTATCAGAGCTTGATAGTTACAAAGGTTTCAGTAGCAGTCATACAGGGTTCATTATAGCATTGTTTGCACCTTGCTCTAACATGTGATCTGATCAATATGATCCAATAACTATGTGATCAAGGTTTGTCGTGTCTACACATTGTATTAAAATGTGTCTCTTATCCGTTCACTGTGTCCGCATTGTGACCAGATTAGCTGGTGCCTCCCTGTACGCAAATTATTTGACAGACATTCTTTCAAAATATCATGAATGTATTTATTTTAAGACAATTACTGATGCCGTATATCAATGGTGGTATCTGTCAATGATGTTTGAGGCTGGTATAATGATAATTTCAATAGTTTGACCATTCCAGATCTGTTTACACTTGACTGATATCCAGACACAATCCGTACCTGTCACGCCCTGACCTGAGAGAGCCTTTTTATGTCTCTATTTAGGTTTGGTCAGGGTGTGATTTGGGTGGGCATTCTATGTCCGTGTTTCTATGTTTGGGATTTCTTTGTTTCGGCCGGGTATGACTCTCAATCAGGAACAGCTGTATATCGTTGTTGCTGATTGGGAGTCATACTTAGGCAGCCTGTTTTTCCTTTGGGTTTTGTGGGTAGATATTTTCTGTTTAGTGTTTTGCACCTGACGGAACTGTTCGGTTGTTCTTTTGTTTTGCTTGTTGCTTTAGTGTTCGGTTGTACATTAAAATTATGAACACTTACTACGCTGCATTTTGGTCTGATTTCTCTTCCCCTTCATCCGAGGACGACGAAGACCGTTACAGTGCCTGACTACCTCAAGAAGATCTGATTACAATCAAATCACAATGTGTCTTTTCATCGTCTACACCTGTCTAAAAATGTGGGCACAATCAGAATGTTGACAAGATCAGGACAAAAGGCGCATGTTAGAACTAGGTATGAACAGGGCTTCTGTTGCAGGTGGTGATCTTCACCAGCCAAGTTGGTTACTGAAACAGTGAGGACCCTAAATGAGGAGCCAGCTTAATCTTGTTTTTGATTTAATAATTAAGGCTTTGATGCCCATTCCCTAAGTCATATTTTGTAACATGCTGCCCAGAGTCATTTCTGTGGAAACAACCTTTTAGGTCGTGTGTGTGTGTGTGTGTGTGTGTGTGTGTGTGTGTGTGTGTGTGTGTGTGTGTGTGTGTGTGTGTGTGTGTGTGTGTGTGTGTGTGTGTGTGTGTGAGGCTGTGGTTAAGTGCCTGTGGGCAGATGTGACCCTGACTCATGCTGAAGGGCTGTCTGACAAGCAAGCTAGTGTGTGTGTTTCTCTGAGGAAAAGGGTAAACAGAGAGGTGAGGTGGCTGAGTAAGTGTGAGTACTAACAAGTACTGAGGCTGGGATCAAATGAACAGAACTGATTAACTGATCAACTTTGCTGTGTATAATCAATCTACTACTAAAGCAATAAATATAGTATTACCAAACACATGAATTTAGAACATAATATCTCTCATTATGTCCACGCATTATTGCTATGACACATCAATATAAGTGAAAACCAGCCAGAACACTGAGGAAAACAAAAGACAATGCTGGTAGAATTGGCTTTAAGTGAAAGCTTGCTGTCTCAGCTGTCCCCAAGGTGTAACACTACCTCCATGACTCAGACATAGCTGGCATATCTGCAAACAAGCTTGAGCGAGTCCAAGATTAGGGTGGGGGGTTAGACACCCAGCCCACAGAGGTAGAGCCAGGGGCCCTGACAGCCTGTCACAGGCAGGCCTGTCTGAGGGAGCAGAGCGGGAGACGAGGGCCCCGGGGGACCAGCCTGGCTGGGATGAGAGGCCACTGATGTAGCAGGGGCACCGTTCAGCTCTTGTCTCCATCACTGAGAGACACTGTGGCGCCAGCAGAGCATTGGGCCGTAGGGCGATATCACAGTGACAGATACAGTGAGGGAAAAAAGTATTTGATCCCCTGCTGATTTTGTACGTTTGCCCACTGACAAAGAAATGATCAGTCTATAATTTTAATGGTAGGTTTATTTGAACAGTGAGAGACAGAATAACAACAAAAAAATCCAGAAAAATGCATGTCAAAAATGTTATAAAATGATTTGCATTTTAATGAAGGAAATAAGTATTTCTTTGTCAGTGGGCAAACGTACAAAATCAGCAGGGGATCAAATACTTTTTTCCCTCACTGTACATACCCTCTCTGTGGAACACACACACAAGATTTTGAAGTTTTAAAGCTAATTTCCTGCAATTTTACAAATTTTATCATGGCTTATGTCGTGTTCTTATGCTATCTGAGTGACTCAAACATTATAACAAAATCAATGGGGGCCATGACATTTTTAGAATTTTATATTCTCCCAGAGTTTTTATTTTGGTGATTGTTAGTTATCAAAGATGATCTTATTTAAAAATATATAGGTCCATTATCTTTTCTACATACTTCATATCTGGTTTTAGTCATTTAAGTTCACACTGAAAACTTTTTACCTTCCTGAAAGTCAAGACAGACTGAATTTCCTTACAAAAATGCAGACATTCATTTTATGGTACCTCTAAGCATTGCAAATAGCAGGATATTACCTTCCATGGCCTTTGATGTGCAAAGGTACATCACATTGTTTGAGGATTTCATTATTTACGCCTCATTCAGTCCGTTATGACCTGGCTGTGACAGGAACTGAATGGTAGACTGCTGATACTTAAACACACACTGTGCAGTCCTTACACAGTCAAGCTGTGACTGAACCACAATAAAAAAAAATACAAAAATGAATATCTAGCATCTACAGTTTCAACAAAATTATGTGGGATTACGCACTGAAAGTGTCTGATAGCTTTCCCTAAACATTAACCTTACAGCAAAAAAAGCAATTGCCTTCTTAATCCAACCTATCCAGCTGCATCACCAGATAAAATGAAATTAATTAACATAAATATCCCTTCAGGGATTAGTCGGTCCCTCTGACTTTCATACACCCTCTAGAACAGGGATTAGTCGGTCCCTCTGACTTTCATACACCCTCTGACTTTCATACACCCTCTGTCCCTCTGACTTTCATACATTAAGGTGACTAATTAGTAAAGAACTCCCCTCACCTGTTTGTCTAGGGCTTAATTGAAAGGAAAAACTAAAACCTGCAGACACTAGGCCCTCCATGGAATGAGTTCGACACCCCTGATCTAGAACAAGGAATTAATGTGGCATATTTTGTTGCATCTATTAGCTTCCCATTACTCATTTAAAATACATAATATATTCTGTTGAATATTGTATTATTGTCTGGCCCGAACCTTGAATGCTAAAAAAAACGTATCAATTAATGATATCATTGCATTATGCATTAGTCACTGTACTACAGATGGAGAAGCCTTCTTGTACTAGAGCAGGAATCCTGAGTCATGCCACAGTTCATCAATTGTTAGCATTTCAATGGCTTATCATCAGTGGCTATCGATAGACAGACACTTCATTAATATGTGCGAATTGACATTTTAAAAATGTTCTTTGGTGGCTTTTGAAGTCCAGCAGGCCAGAGAGAATGCTACCAGTTACCTCTCAGGTCAGGTTACCATCTGTCTTCTTGGCAAAGCTCTGAAACTCCAACTCCTGCTGGCTCCAGGCCTAAGGTGCAACTCACACAAAGACCCTTGTCTCAGTTGCCTTGGACACCTAAAGGGCAATTCACAGGGCGACCTCATTCCTTATTCCACACACCTGACTCCATTTCTGGCAACCAACACTCCAAATCCGTCACTGCCAAATCAAATATCCGTTTCCTCTAGAACTATGCCGCTGAGGGGTCTAGAGAGGGCCCCTGAGCATGGGCCCCTAAGCAGACGATAGGCAGGCACCCCTGTTTTATGGACAATTATCTTCACTCTGTGTAATGGGGAATATTTAAGATGAATAAAGTTGATATTCAGTTAAGATAATTAACACAATGCTTAGCATATGTATATGTTTTCCCGTTCTGTAATACATGATTTCCAGTGATCTATTTATGATACTCATTTGTGTACGGGTTGATGATGGTCACTAGACCTGTCACTGAATGTTATGGATTGTTCTCATATCGTTCGATAGTGATTGACGCCAGAGCCACTGAAGAAACAAGGACTATGGACACAATTACATTATGAACACTGTGTGATTCTGTAGCAGCTGGCAAAGCCCCTGTCTTTTATTTTGACTTCATAAAAGGCTCTCGGGCTGATGTTTAGAGAATATTTGGTACTGTCTGATTAATATATAAGTGCCTTCTCAGAGAAGGACCGTTAGACGTTTTTTATGTTTCTATGCTGGACGGTGTCTCCTTGTTGCAACTTAATCCGAATAGATGTATGATTAACTATATCCTGGACAGCTCTCCTTTTTGTTCAGATGGAAATTCCCTTACGTTCTGCCAATTTAGGCCCATGGCACATGCACTCCTATCTTATTTGTGTGACTGTTCTTGTCTATCAGCGTATCAGTGTTTTGTTCCTTGTCATGTTCTATGTTTTTGTGTGGAGCCCAGGAAGAATAGCTGCTGCTTCGCAAGAGCTAATGGGGATCTGAATAAACTAATAAAACCAATCTAATAATGCAATTTAACGAAGCACACATTAATGTGAGACATTTCATCTTGTAGCAATAACTTGGATAAACTCAATTCAAAATAATGTGTGATATTTTGACAGAATGTCAGCATAATATTTTGCATATGGCTCTCCCTGTGGCAACTTCATCCACACCAAATGATCTCCTCAGTAAGTGATAACTGGGTAATTAGCATCAGCAGCACTCTGTTTCATGTTCAGAACTGATTCAGTAGGGTCAGTCGGGTCTCTGCACATGGACCTAAGTCTATGACATGGACTGAAGATTTCAAAAGCAGGCTTTTGAATACGGTTGTGTTGTAATAAGGGTTTTCCTGATCCAAGACAACCGGCATAAGCACCATTAGATGAAAAACGATGAGTTCAATCACTTGAGTACTTGGGTTCAGCAATGTTGCTTTTGGGATGACTAAATGACCGCTTACAAATGATACAGAAATGTCACAGTTGCAAATCTATGCAAATTATTTGACTCTGAGAAAGGTAACTGGCAGTCATCCTCCCACAGCAGGTAAAGCTGGTTCTTGGGTGTGCAAGATGAACAACATTCCATTTCCAGGACATTCTCCAAGCTTGCCCAGTCAGTTGGCACTTAAGCCTATCCTATTCTATAGAAACCGAGTAAGCAGGTTGTGAATTACTGGACCTTAGGTGCAGTATGGGATAAAGGTGATGGAAAGTTACCCTCACATTTTGAACTGAATTTATAAGCCCCATTTCCCTGGGCAGAGTATACAATTCCTCCTAAATAAATGAGGAAACATATAGACCCACAGTATATGGCAATGATGACAGACTTCTCAGGTTATCCATATAAATAGCCTAAAGTTTGATGCTGTTTGGCTAAATTAAATTAGAACCTACGCCCTCATCAAACATAATTATACCAGAAAGAAACAACGGTTTTATTTCAACTATGCAGCCTTGCTTCTCACCATGTCGTCTGGGTATCTGACGGATAGAAGCTTCTCTGATGGCACGCGCCCATCTCTCTGCCTCTTGAAGATTAGTGAGAGGGTCCTGGACCAGTGCGACCCGAAAGCACTGCTCTACTTTCTGCCGGGCCATGCCTGTGCTTATCCATCGCCTCTTGAACGGGTAGAAATAGGCTGTAAAGAACGCCCCAACGTCCGCTTCGTCCTCCACTTTATAAGCCCGGCAGCCAAGACAGTCAGCTAAATGGAAAACCACCTCATCCTGTCCAGGTGACGAGATCTTTTGAATAGTGAGAGCACTCTCAGTCAAACTCACAGAATATCTGACCTTTGCGTTGAGCGAGTCCGTGAATTCTCCATAAAGCCCTTCCACGACACCATTGCGCTGACGGGATGGGTCAGGTTGGGTGATGTCGTTATCCATCCCGTGGACGATGTGATCCGCAGATCGGCGTGCGGTTGATGAGGATGACTGCGGATGGCTGCCGCTGCCTGTTTGACTGCTGTTGGACCCGGAGTCCACCAGCTGTTTTCCTTGTTGAAAGGTCTCTCCCTAGTGACTAAAAGGGGAATCACACACTGAGAAATGAAAGTTGGACAAGGATGCCCCATGTCAGGAATCCACCTCTTCTCATGGAATATAATAAATGTTTTGCATCTTGAGCAAATATTACCATAACCCATTTTGCTGCAGGCTACTGGTTACATTGTTGATCAGTTAGGCGTATTTACTGCTTTGCTATTTACCTCGTGGATAATGAATAGGCTAGGCTACTTCAAGGCCCTATTTTACCAGTAGCAAATAATACGATCTATTGATGTTAGAATATTATTAGGAAAGACGAGATGCAATGCTTTAGATTGATTACTCTCTTATAGCCTCACTAAATGCAATTAGGTATTTTCAAACCAAGGCTCTCATTTGTCTATTTGTAGGCTATATGGAATATCCCATGTTGTTCAATCATTTAGGTCTAGACTACCGGTATATATATTTCCATTATTATTTCACAGTCGGATATATGCCTGCTATGTCCTGGAGTTTATGCCCCCCAGTGTGCCACACGTGCATAAATGTGCACCAAGGGACACTGGCTTGCAACAGAGGGCAAAGAAAGAAGAAAAATATGTAAATGAAATCACAAATATGTATTAATAGGTGCATTCAGTGAGACAGATTGCAACCACTGATTAAAACATGAAGTCACCCGACGGCTGAGTAAGTAGCCTTCCTGATATGTGCGCCACTTGAGGTCTGCTCTGGGAAATTCAAAACTCACTCCCTACTGGTCCAAGATTGGTCACATGGGTGTATGACGTATTGAAAGGTATAAAAACCTACCATAAACACAATTTCAGTCTTTCGAAAGTATGTAGTGCAGAGAATATGTATCCGGCAGAATATTTATTTTTCGGTTTTGGGGGTAACTATTTGCATCAACTCGTAGCAAAATGTTTCAAAGACACTCTACGAACTCCAGTGTCGACCAGCCACCGTGAGTGTAAATTGTAAGTGACCACTGTTAGCCGTGCTCAAGTAGCTAGTTGGCTAACTGCTAGCCACATGTCAAGCTAACGTTAGCTAACTTTCTAACCAGAAGTCTAGGCCTGGCCTGTTTAAATAACATTCAAGAACCCTGGTGTTTCTGTAGATCAGGTTCGAACATACGTTACCTGATTTTTCTTATCACATAACGGGTTTTAGTTAGTGTTGGGATTTTGTTTAGTAATCACTGTGCAGATCGCCTGAGGTGTGGGAACGTGGTCTGCTTCAACATTTGCGGCACACTTATGATTAATTTACTAGCGCGGAAACACTGTAGATTGTATCTTATTGCATGTGGTTAACTATGTATCGGTCTGATCTTTGTTTGCATCTTTCAGAGCCCTTTGAATTGACTCCCATCTTAACTCACGTGGATTGACGTCAGAAATCCTATGCGCATCGCACTCAAGAGGTAAAACCATCTCCATGATTACGTTTGACCAGTTTTAAATTGGTCAGTTTGACAGTCAGATTTGAACAGGTCTGAAGTGTCTACCTAACTTAATTAACAAGCCTGTGATGAAACAAGTTATCCCTGTCTGAACAACAGTGTTGACCTACTGAAACCCCTGAGGCTTGATGAAAGACTCATGATTTGAATGGGTACGTTTTGGTAGTAGTCAGTTGAGTGACAGTATTGTCTGGCGTAGTTTCTCAAGGTTATATGTAGCCATGTTGCATAGCAAGATTATTAATTGAAGTCGTGCAGTAATGGACTAATTGATACCCTTTCTTGTAGTGTTGTGGCCTCAGAGGGTGAAGGGACAGTTGCTTGGTAAGTACTTAGCTAGAACCTCTATGGTCTCTTGTGACTCAAATGGAGACATTGATTAGTTTTACTTCTCACTGAAGATGCTCGGAGAAATGCACAGCCCTGAATGTGAAATAATGCTTTTGACTGTTGTGGTAATGCGAACCGAACATGGTAATTTCTTTACAGGTCTGCCAACCTGGGTGTGATCCCATGAAAATGTTCCAATGAAGTTACTCCTATTAGAGCAGGTAACCACTGCTTTGGACATTAAGTGATGGTCAGATTGCTAAGTAACGGTGTTCAATCTGTGGAGGGTGTAGTAGCAAGTCTGTGATGAAACAAGTTATCCCTGTCTGAACAACAGTGTTGACCTATAGAAACCCCTGAGACTTGATGGGAGATTGAAATTATGGGATAATGATTCATTAAAGGATTACCACGATGAACATGTATTAATATTTCAAATGTTTATAGTGCCTTAGGGTCAAGAGGACATTTGATTGTTACGCGCTCATCTAGGTTTTAGGTTTACTTTAGTGGCTATAATGGTGATGGGTTTCAGAGATGAAATTGCTGCATAGGAAGTGCTGTCTGATGTGATAACTGATGCTGGATAAAGTTGCTCTGAGAAATTCACAGCCCTGAATGTCACCATGCTTTTGGCAATTGTAGCATTGAACCAAATTAATGTAATTTCTCTACAGGTCTGCCAACCTGGATGTGAACGCCTGAAAATACAGCAAGTAATGCCATTGGAATCAGATCAGGTAACTACATGAACTGAATTAGTCTCATGGTTGATAATTAAATGGTATGAGTAATGGTGGCGCAGATGTGAAGAGGGTAACAAGCCTGTGATGAAACATGTTATCCCTGTCTGAAAAGCAGTGTTGACTTATAGAAACCCCTGAGGCTTGATGGGAGATCCATATGTACTCACTTTCTGGTTTTATAAGGTAACAGTTGACTGCTGGAGGCCTTCCTTGGCTTACTAGATGTTTTTCATTTTAGGTAATGGGGTCAAAGATGTGCCAAGGACAGGACTCAAGAACTGAAATTCACCGAAGGATCAGTGACTGACTAAAATAAACTAGTTCAATGCAAACATTAGACAATGTCAAGTTTAATGGCGTACTTAAAACCAGAAAGTCACAGGGCTCTAAGCCCCAGTTAATCAGTGTGAAAGGCTGAATTGTAAGGTGCTTTCTTGAGTGTCCAGGAAGAACTGCTCATCCTGCAGAAAGTTACAATCCTAAGAAGATTAAACGAGTACATTTATCTACAATAAAGATTTTGAAACAATCTGCTTGTTCCGTCTTTAGTAGAACATCTAGGGTAAATTTCAAAGGTGACTTCTGTTAACTGCTTTGGCCCTCTGAAATTGGCTCAAACTGTTCAACTTTAAACCGATTGTAAGCACTTGATTTGGTTAGTAATGCATTAGTTACCTTCTCTGCTGTGTGCCTGAGCAGGGCCAATCTGGACTAAAGAACAGGGGTGAGGGCTGGTGAACAGCCTTGGTGGAAGCCATCTGAGGTACTGTCAACACTGGTCTGCAATATTTAAAATATGCTGTTCTGTGTTAATTCGGTGGGGGGGGAAAAAATCTGTAAAAGGCTCAGCCCACCTGTGAATATAGGGGCCATAGATTGAGGGAAAGGAGTGATTGGGAGGCTGTGTTTGAGTCTCCATTTCTCTACGCTGCTCAGTCATCTTCATTCTCCTGCAGAAGGGGAAATGGTTAGTTGACACAGTAACATTTACATGACTCTGGATGTGATTTGTACACAATTCAAAGGCGCTATAGGAGGACTGGCTGGAATGGAACCATTCCAACCATAATGCGCTGTTCCTGATGTGTACCAGCAGAGGCTGGTGGGAGATTGGCTGGTATACCCAACTTATTGACCTGATGGAGGTGCTGCTCGTGTTGTCTGTCTCTCCATCTGGGAGTGGATGCTCCTCAGCCTGGTGCTCAGTCACCACCTGTCTGGACTCCTGTAGGGCCTTCTCCCCCTAATATTTTTCTTATGCCAGCTGCAAATACCGAAGCAGGGCGCCCAGTCACAACATTGTGCTACCTCCACTATCGCATACACCCAATGATTTATATACATTACTGTCAACCCAATAGCTAGCTATTAGTGATGAGGTTGTGGTCCAGACCTTGCTGAAGGCCTCTACCTCCTGGGCATGTGTCTTCAGCTGCAGGCCTGTACCACTTAGCCTCTCCTTTTCCCTGTCCAGAGCCTCCCTCTCCCATGCTACAGCTGCCTCATGCTGCTTTAGCTCCACCTGTTCCTGGTGATTACAGAAGACAGCCTGTTTCAAAGCTCAATTGCTTGAGATCAAGTGAGTGAAATATGATTGGGTTAAGTGAACTCCATTGCCTGAACATGGTAAAACGCTGGCAGTTTGCATGCGACAATGCTAGACATACAAGCCTCTTGTCCTATCCTAGCCCCTAGTCTGCTGTGCCATGCTGATGATGGAGCCCTCTCTGTGGGCATCCCTCTCCAGTGCCCGGCTGGCCGCCCGGTCCTGCCTCTGCTTCTCCTGGGTGTGGAACTGGGTCCACTCAGCCGCCAGCTTCCTCCTCTCCTCTGCACAGCATTACCTGCTGCTCCTCCAACAGGGCACTCTAGACATGGAGGGGAGTAGGGGTCTTCTAAGTCAGTGTTTCCCAACCCTGGTCCTCCAGTACCACCAACAGTACACCTCATTCAGGGCTTGATGATTAGTTGAATCAGGTGTACTGTATGGGGTACTTGAGGACCAGGGTTGGGAAATACTTGAGTAAGGATCTGGCAGACATCTTTAACCACTTCTCCCTCAGTATTTGTCTTACTTTTGCCCTCTCCAGCTCCTCTCTCTCCATGCTGATGTGCTGAGTTAGAGCGTCTCTCCTCGACCAGGTTTCTCTGAGATGAGTCGGCCTTAGCCTGTTCTGCATTCACTCTCCAGCGCTCCTACAACACAATCATCATATTTAACATTCTGGGGAAATGGAAGGAAAGGCTAACCATTTATGCAAATTAAGACTAAACCTCTGTGAATATAATATTGTGACCCTTTGACTTATTGGTGGCACTGGTGCGAGCTGCACATGCTACCTGGTCACCTCAATCAAAACATTACATTTTTTGGGTGGATTAAACCATGAATTTGTTCATCCTCAATTCCTGCTTGGACATGTTAGATGTACTTATTTATTGAATTACATCTGTTACACTTAATCAGTTACATGCGCAGAATACAACAGGTGTATAGTCGTGGCCAGAAGTTGAGTATGACACATTCATTTTCACAAAGTCTGCTGCCTCAGTTTGTATGATGGCAATTTGCATATACCCCAGAATGTAATGAAAAGTGATCAGATAAATTGCAAAGTCCCTTTTTGCCTTGCAAATGAACTGAATCCTCAAACATTTCCACTGCATTTCAGCCCTGCCACAAAACGACCAGCTGACATGTCAGTGATTCTCTCGTTAAGACAGGTGAGTGTTGACGAGGACAAGGCTGGAGATCACTCTGTCATGCTGATTGAGTTTGAATAACAGACTGGAAGCTTCAAAAGGAGGGTGGTGCTTGGAATTATTGTTCTTCCTCTGTCAAACATGGTTACCTGCAAGGAAACACGTGCCGTCATCATTGCGTTGCACCAAAAAAGCTTCACAGGAAAGGATATTGCTGCCAGTAAGATTGCACCTAAATCAACCATTTATCGGATCATCTAGAACTTCAAGGAGAGCGGTTTAATTGTTGTGAAGAAGGCTTCAGGGTGCCCAAGAAAGTCCAGCAAGCGCCAGGACCGTCTCCTAAAGTTGATTCAGCTGCGGGATTGGGGCACCACCAGTACAGAGCTTGCTCAGGAATGGCAGCAGGTGTGAGTGCATCTGCACGCACAGTGAGGTGAAGATTTTTGGAGGATGGCCTGGTGTCGAGAAGGGCAGCAAGCAAGACAAGGTGAGCGCTACCATCAGTCCCGTGTCATGCCAACAGTAAAGCTATTACGAGACCATGTGTGGGGTTGCTTCTCAGCCAAGGGAGTGGGCTCACTCACAATTTTGCCTAACACAGCCATGAATAAAGAATGGTACCAACACATCCTTCGAGAGCAGCTTGTCCCAACCATCCAGGAACAGTTTGGTGACGAACAATGCCTTTTCCAGCATGATGGAGCACCTTGTCATAAGGCAAAAGTGGTAACTAAGTGGCTCGGGGAACAAAACATTGATATTTTGGGTCCATGGCCAGGAAACTCCCCAGACCTTAATCCCATTGAGAACTTATGGTCAATCCACAAGAGGTGGGTGAACAAACAAAACCCCACAAATTCTGACAAACTCCAAGCATTGATTATGCAAGAATGGGCTGCCATCAGTCAGGATGTGGCCCAGAAGTTAATTGACAGCATGCCAGGGCAGATTGCAGAGGTCTTGAAAAAGAAGGGTCAACACTGCAAATATTGACTCTTTGCATCAACTTCATGTAATTGTCAATAAAAGCCTTTGATGCTTATGAAATGCTTGTAATTATACTTCAGTATTCCATAGTAACATCTGACAAAAATATCTAAAGACACTGAAGCAGCAAACTTCGTGGAAATTAATGTCTCATTCTCAACTTTTGGCCACGACTGTAGACCTTACAGTTAAATGCGTACTTACAGGCTCTAACCAATAGTGCAAAAAATGTATTAGGTGAACAATAGGTAAGTAAAAAGACAGGCTATAAAAGTAGCGAGGCTACATACAGACACCGGTTAGTCAGGCTGATGGAGGTAGTATGTAGATATGGTTAAAGTGACTATGCATATATGATGAACAGAGAGTAGCAGTAGCGTAAAAGGGGGGTGGCGGGACACAATGCAGATAGTCCAGTTAGCCAATGTGTGGGAGCACTGGTTGGTCAGCCCAATTGAGATAGTATGTACATGAATGTATAGTTAGTGACTGCATATATGATGATAAAGCATTGTGAATGATTTTATAAGATGGTGCCTCAAATGTGTTCTATTGTGAAACTGCCCCAAAAAAATGTAGGGGCATGGTGCAACCAACTGAAAACGTTAGTCTGGAGCCCTGTGTTGACACACAAGACCTCAAATGAAGTCACTCAAGACACTTTTTCCTTTACAATCCCATTTTTTCCCCCAGAGTGACATGGCAACATTTTTATTTGACCTTTATTTATACAAGTAAGTCAATTAAGGAGAATCGTATTTACAATGACGACCTGTGATAGAAGCACAGTCGACAAAGACCTAACCTCTGAGTGACTCCTGACCTTCTCTAGTTGCCTCTGCTGCTCAGCCAGCTGGGTGTCCATCTTGGCGATGACTTCTTTAAGCCTTGTTCTCTCCTCTGCCATGGCCCACTGCTGCTGGCCCAGACGGTCCTGCATCACTGAAACGAGTAGACAAGCTGACTTTCACATAACGTCATGACATTCTCACTGACTGAAGGGAAAATAAATAGAAACTACTGTATTATGAAAATCATTGTTTTCTTTTCATAAAACTGAGTAGTGGTATGATGCCTCGGAGCTGTTCGTCTCTCTGCCGTGCCCCCTGCTCCAGCCCCTGGGCTGTGTTCTCGTGGGTGCTCTCCACCCGAGACAAAGGGTCCCCCAGCCTGTGGGAGAAAAGCTCCATCTGCTCAATCACCACTGTCAGGGACCTACAACACCAATACACAGAATGAGAGAGGCTATATGATGTCAACTTGTAGTAAGTTACGAGTTTGGTTACATGTAGCATGTCCTCTGTATAATTCTTATGCAAAGGTTGGCGATTAAGCAGAGTATGGTTAAAAATTAGTATTGAGTAGAAATGCATGTGTAACCTGGTTTGTGATGTGGCACTGGTCACAGCATCAATCTCCTCATCCTTCAATCTCTTCAGCCTCTGGACCTGATCCTTGTGGTCTTTCTTCATCTCCAAAATAGACTTCGTAGAGGAAGGAAACTGTGACAAAGAAAGAATTAAGGTAGATTATGGAAATATAAAGATAACATACATTCTTTTAGCCACAAGCAGTGAAAATAGCTGGGCTTTAGGGAAAAAAATACAGGCATGGCCACAATCTCTTGTTCTCTAATGTGGTATCTTTCAGCCCCCTACCTCTGTAGGTCTCTGAGTCGCTCCACCTCTCGGTCTCTGTCCTGCTGGGTTTAGGCCAGTCTGCGCTGGTGCTGTGCCTGCAGCTCCATACGCTCCTGTTCAGCTATATGTGTGATGGTGGCTAGGCGCTCTGCTAGGTCCTCGCATTCCTGTCGTGTCTCTGCTGAACACTCTCCAGCAACATCTGGTTCTGGTCTAGCTCCAGCTGTAGAGATCTCACCTGGAAGAGAAGACGCCGTAGTCAGAGCCGAATGTTGTTTATGGAAGAGGCAGAAAGAGGAAGATCACTGTCAAAAAGACAGTTGATAGATACCTGTCCCTCCAGTTTGATGATGCGGGCCTGTAAAGCTAGATGTCCATTCTGCTTCTCAGTCTCTCTCTTCTGTCTCTGCAGCCCAGCTACATCCACAGCTCCCCCTAACCCCAGCAGCTGGGACTCAAAGTACGGACACAGACGGATACCAAAGTCAAGTTACCGAAGAGACTCAAAAGAGAACATCTGATATAACCTGAGATATCGGTGTTCACATTAGTCAAACGAATGAAATGCGAAGTGTTTCCATCAAATGAAAAGGTAATTGTGATTGGAGATTTGTTTTACCTGCTGCTGTTGTAGTAAGAGTTGTTGCAAACGGTTGGCTGAATGAGACACCTGTTTAAAAGAGAGGAAGAGTTAAATAAGTGACTTATGGTTTCCAAACACAAATCCTCCATAATGACATTAGGGCATATAAACGAAAACTAGAAAGGCCTCTACATACCTGTGGTTGGACAACAGGTGCAGTGTTCTGCATCTGGCTTTGCTGTGGCACTGGGAAACCAGGAACATTATGTGTCAATCATGACAATCTGCCCATCATCAATGACAGTGATTGATAAGAAACTAGAGGCATAACTATTAGAAATACAAATATAGTTAGAAAGTTATTCAAAATGACTACTGTCCATAAGCTATCCCTATGTTTCCCTAAGAGTACCCACACTGCATAGAGGCAGGCATCATAGCATGGGGCATGGGGCCAGACATAGACTGCCATGGCTGGGCAGGGTAGTTAGGGGGTAGCTCTGCTTGACTTGGCCATCCTGGCTCCCTGTGATCCTGCAGGGCTGGTGGATGGTACTGCTGGGGCAAGGGGAAGCTAATGGTAGCAGAGGTTGGCAGGGGAGAGGGGTCTGGTCAGGATAGAAGCCTACTCTAGCAGACATCGCTGTGGATAGAAAGGGGGAGACTAGTACCGAGGAAGGGAAAGGCTGAGGTTTGGTGGGTGGATGTTGGATGACTATTGTGGAGGAGATGAGTGGACTGGTATCTATGGGGAGGGGAGAGCTGATGTGTGCCTTTGACAGGACTGTGGGTTGTGGATGTGAGACAAGCTCAGTACGGGTCTTAGGTGTTGGTGAGTGAGGGGTGTGGTCTGTGTGTGAATTCTGCCTGATAGGCTCAGTTTCTTCGGCAGTGTAATGAGCTGGTCGGGGCTGGGCATGACTCTTTGTCCCTACTGGCTCAGCTGGGTCACTAGTGAATGTGTGATTGGTTTCCTGTGTCTGCTCAGGAGGGTCAGTTGGGATAGGGGTAGACGTTCTAGTAGGCTCTGGGTCAGCCAAATGACTAGAAAGAGACTTGGCTTGGAAAAACAAAACATGTTTGTTATAAAAGATGCTTCCCGTGAGGTAAAAGTTAAATAGCACAACGTAGAGGGAAAATAGACATGGTTAGCTGGGTCCTATAAGACGGGAGTGAGTAACATACCAGGCCTGAACTGGTCCTCTCTCACTGGGGTAGAATGAGCAGTAGGGCTGGGCTGTCTGTGGGAGGGCTCCCTGGGCAGAGGAGAATCTCTTGAAGAGAAGGAACATAATCCTGACCTCAATGTCCAAAAGCACCAGAACTCATATAGCTCACTGGGGCAATATTGCAGTGATAGATATTATACATCACAGCTATTTAGATTAAGGTTGATCATACCCTGGTTCCTTGTTGGGGGTGGATGCATCTTTCCTCCTGGAAGCTGGTGAAGAACCACGTTTGCTGAGGAATTAACAGACAATCAATGTCAACATACTGAGATGTAAGCAGTCGCTTCTAATGTAGGTGTTTCTCTAGAACTCTGGTAGTATGACCCAGCCTTCACTGTAGAGTACCCTATTCCTGGCCTTACCTGAGAAACGACTCCAGATCCACCTCGTCTCCAAACCCCAGAACGTCTTTCTGGGTTGTCCTCTTTTCCTCTGACCGTGTGGATGATTGAGTCTTCTTCCTGCTCAATGCCCCTGATAGCCAATCATCTTTGTCCTTTTGGCTTGCAGAGACCTCTACACTGGGTCCTACTGGTTTGGGGGATTTGAAGGAGGTGTTTGGAGTCTTTGTCGATGGCTGTGGAATGCGGTTGCCAGACGAGGAGGGTTTGCTTCCCACTGACGAAGAGGGGGTCTTCAAGGGTTCTGGTACAGGTGGGGGCTCTTCCTTCTCTTCCTCCTCATCATCATCATCCTGCGAGCGCCCCCAGCCAGTCTGCAGCAGGCCGGGGAAAGGTAGGAGTGAGCGTGGGGGTGATGGGTTTGGGTTTCTTCTCAGGAGAAGAGGCACTGTTGTCCTCAGTGGAGAATCTGAAAAGGAGTGGCTAATCTATGATGGTGGCCATTTCCTTTGTCATACACTCTGGTCCAGTAGCTGACATAGATAAGCTTCAGGAACTCAGATTATATCTAAATATGATGGACTTTTTATTGACCCAACTAAGCATTGATCCAGGCATTGACCAAAACAAACTATGAGGAGGGCTTCTGCTACAGCTCTGACTTACCTGACCGACTGTCTGCATGAGTGGCGTCCCTCAGGTGTAGTGACCAGTGTAGGCTGATAGGAACCAAACGTCAGGTCTTCTTCTAGGAAGGGGTCTGACAAAGGGAAACATCAACTCTCATTTAATTCATTCAAGAATACTATATCACACTTTAAATACAAAAACATGGAGTGTTAGCTACCTTTAGTAGTGGGGGTCTCCTGATGATGCTTCTGATTTTCCTGCTGCTGCGGAGGGTCCTTCCTCTCCCCTGTTAGAGGGCGCTCCAGAAGGCGAGGGGACGTCCCACGCCCCAGAATCTCATCTAGCCTGGTGCGTGCTCTTTGAGGGAGCTCACTGCTGCTAGAGACAGTCAGCACAGAGGAATAGGGAGGGTGCATTTCAAGTGAACTTTTTGTTGGGTTTATCATAGTCCATAGGTTTTGTGATAGCCTTGGTTGGAACTTATGTTGACTGAGGCATTTGAGACCCTACCTCTCATTCTTTGGTATGAGCACGGTCTCATTCTTCTTAAGGCTCTCTTTGGGACTCTCCCCAAACCCCAATGCATCCATTAGGTCATCTTCGTCATCATCAAATGTAAGCTCGTCCCGCTTCTTTGGAACTGGAGCTGGTGAGGCTATACGAGAAATATATGCATTTGATATTTTCTGTCTCTCTCTTTTTTTGTGTATGTTACAATGTATAAATTCACAAATAAAACACAAAAAGTTCACCAACCTGTTTCTTTATGATAGGGGAGTCTGGGGGGAGCACTGATTTCTCTGGAGGAGCTTTTTTGATGATTTTTGGCTCATTTTTGTCTTCTATGGGTAGATCATCTAACAGGTCAGCCAAAGGGTCATCAAAGTCTGTAGACAACAGATACGATACCAGAGCTGGGGATACTGGTTTGATATCGATATGCTTTATGGTGTTAAGAACTCTACACTTAGGGCCACTCTAATAGATTTTACAGTTGACCTGATATTTTTGGGTCTATACATGGGTCCAACTGTTAGCTTTGGTACCTTTTGTGTCAGTTGTTGGGGCAAGAACGTCATCTGAAGCAATGCAGCAATAGGGAGAAATAATGTACAATTATGGATATTTGCATTGTATTAATAATAATTTGGTGGCTCGGGTCATTGATAACCAATGGTGTAGCCAGACTAGCCAAAGACCCAGACAGGACAGTCAGCTCACTAGTGAAGCTGAACCTTTTGTAGCCACGTGCTGTCGATGCAGGAGCAGAACTTGGCTTCTTCTCCTCAATGTCTGGCTCATCTGAGATTCCTCCTCCTTTTAACTTGTTTCCTGATTTAGGAGGATTTTTCGTAGGTCCTCCAATGCCGGAGCCTTTAATCTGAGCTGGGGCTGAACTGGGCTTTTTCTTTGATCCAAAGAGATCAGCGTCCATATCATCTATGTCCTATGTAAGGATAGAACAGACACAGCTGGGTTATGAACGTTCACACATAAAGCCTGGAGTCTTACTCCCTGGGGATTTGTCATTAGAACAAGGCATCATTACCTTCATACTCTCCAGTAAGGCTGTGGGATCAGCCTCAGAAACATCAGAACCTTGGATTGGAAATGAATATAAAAGATGTATATGAAGGAAAACATAGTCAACTGCCTCCCTACCATACTCAATGTATGACTTGCCAACTCACCTCATCATTTTCAGCTTCCTCAGCAAGTTTGCTGAAGAAGTCGTCGTCGCCCAATAGTGAGCTGGAGAGCAGAAACGCATAGAATTAGCAGATACTGTCACAGTCTGCTTGCTATCTAAATAGTCAGGAAAGAAAGAGTTGAGACTACTCTCTGATCTGGCAGTACATTATTTCAGTCCCAGTTAACTCACCGTTTTCCACTGCGTGATGGTAGAGGAGGTCCTAGTCTGCCTGCTTCACGGGCCAGAGTTTGGCCTTCACTGGGAAATCTGTACAAATAAACAGGAAAACTTTACCATCACTACACAGTGTGTACGTACAGTATATTATACTAATGATGTGTCAGTTTGAATGGTCATAGATCTGTTGTAGGGATGTAATTACATACCATCATCTCCCAACATGTCTCCTAACATATCATCAATTGAACCTGTAGTACAAAAACATAATATTGAATGTGAGCTCCATTCAAGTTGTATTGTGCAGGATTTAAATAGGTAAATAACAACATCAGAGGGACTTACTCTTCTGTCCTTTCTTCTGTTTAGCCTGTATCGATTATGAACACATAGGATAGGATAGGGGGTGGGTTTAATTTGTGGAACTTTCCAACAGGAATCTGTTACAAAAACGTCGTAAAATACAAGATTGCCAAACAACGCATACAAAGTAGCACGATACATTCACCTTGCTAACTAGGTGTCGAATAGGCATCAACTCACCACATAGCTTATTCTTAATGTTTGTCCATAGGCTACCAGAGTGAGGACAGACATTTTTCGGAATAAACGTGGTGAGTGAAAAACTTAATGACATAGCCCACTCCCTACCAGGTACCTTATTCGGCCGCTATACAACTTTGTTATTTACGAAGTTTCTGGAACAGATTCCTGTTGGAACGTTCCATAAATTATACCCACCCAGGTTAGGAGTTTTAAAACAAATTTCACTGCAGTCAATGGGGGTGACTGGCACTTGAATAAACTAGAAGCTTTAACTAGAAGCTATCTTGTTGCGGGGAATTAGCTAGCTCTCAACAACCTATACTGAGCACTATTACATCTTAAGAGGGTTGATCTTGCAGAATTACCAAGAATGTATGAGGAAACGTGTGATTAATGACTCGTATCTTGATTTAGATAGTATACGATACTTACTATGATATTTCTCTGACTGCAGCAGCGTTAAATCTGAGCAAATTTAATTAGCTAATGTTAGCTAACTAGCTAAAGTAAAGCGTCATGGTGACTATTGGTAACCACAACGAAGGGAAATCCCAACAAGTCTGCAAATTTGCTTTGGCTAGATGACTAGAAGCTACTGTCTGTAGCTATTCTTTCACAAACTTTAGCTAGTATATTTGGTCACTAGCTACCTTTTAAGCATTTAGAAACAACGAACAAATAATGCTGAGTGTGGACTCAGCTAGGTGTTGTAACGTTACCACCAGCACTAGCTACATTCAAATGACATGGAAAGGCGGTTGTCTCATCAGGAATGCATTAACTGTGTAGCTAAACGTACTCCCTCTGATTGACCAGGTTGAATGACTGAATACTAACTTAAATATTTAGAGTAAATCTAACCACCCCTCAATTTAAGTTAATAAAATACCAATCCATATGCTTTTACCCGCAGGTTCCTCTGTTGTAGCATTTTCAGTGAATTATTGGTAAACATTCTGTTTGGTCACCACTAGGTGGCGTTTCAGGTTAGAACATTTCAAGATATCAAGATATATTATTGTACAAAAGAGCAGAATATAGAATAACAAATATTGTTTTTATCTAGCTAAATACTTTGTGTATAATTGCAGGTCAGTATTGGTGTACATAAGCGAAGTAACTGATTATATAACAACATTGTTAATGGGTCTACATAGCTAAGCATTCAGTCAGTGGTGGTGATGGACTGTATCAACTATACCCAACAAAATCTGTGGCACCAACAGATGAATTAAAGGAAAACTCCACCCAAAAACTATCTTTTGGTATTTGTTTCTTTAGTCCATTGTTGATTCAGTCTTAAAATGTTTTGCATGTCAGCAATCAAGTTTTCAAGATATATAACTTTCAAAATACAGAAATACAAATGCATTTTGCATCATATGATGCTGCGTTTTGTATTTGAAAGTTATAGATCTTGAAAAATGTATTGGTTACATGCAAAGCATCTTGTCCCCTTCCCATTCCAGCACCAACAACACAGAGCACATAGGTTTGTGAGGTGGGATCAAACCAATTCTATTTGAACTCCTAACAAGTAGGGCAGTAGAGATCATGAAATTGTGTCAGACGGTAATTGTCATGCAAATAACTGCCGGTCTCACGGTAATTGACCGTTAATTAACATAAACACATTTAGCGTACATAGGCTTCCACGCATAGCCTACAAGCCACTGTTGCAGACCTTTGGAACATCTACATAAAAAAAATCTCTTAACAAATCCATTTAATATAGCCTACACATTACAATCAATCTATTATTTATTTTAGACAGGTCTAAAGAAAATGATGATATGAAGAAAATGTTGCCTATTTCAGAAGAACAGAAAAGCATATTCTGAGTTGTCCTTATGTTAGGTCCTGATCTGGCTATGCAATATGGCTGTAGGCTACACTAGTTCATTTAGCAGACAAGGTTTGCTCATAATTCCCATGGCATTATTTTATAGTAAGAGGAATACAATTGAATATTGCTGAATAAAATAGAAAATATATTTTCCCCAAACGATTTCAGAGGGAGTGCGCACGTGCTGCTATTCTGTATTGAGCACAGTTAACAAAGTGATCATTTGAAACAGGTCCTCCTATATGCTTAATTATTTATGCAACTTTAGTTGTAATACAAACCTTAAGCTGTATGTTTTGATTTCTAATACATTCTAAATCAAATCAAATCAAATGTTATTGGTCACATACACATGGTTAGCAGATGTTAATGCGAGTGTAGCGAAATGCTTGTGCTGAACGGCATAGGCAAGATGCAGTAGATGGTATAGAGTACAGTATATACATATGAGATGTAGGGTATGTAAACATTATATAAAGTAACATTGTTTAAAGTGACTAGTGATTCATTTATTACATCCAATTTTTAATTATTAAAGGGGCTAGAGATTTCTAAGGCTGCATGATGCGACTCCAATATTCAGAACAGCTCGATTTCCCCCCCCCCTATAATTAATTACAATATGAGTGAAATAATTTTCCTTCCAATTTTTTTTATTATTATGTATATTAAAAAGCAGCTTTTCTGTCACACCCTGATCTGTTTCACCTGTCTGTGTGTTTGTCTCCACCCCCTCCAGGTGTCGCTTGTTTTCCCCAGTGTATTTATCCCTGTGTTTCCGGTCTCTCTGTGCCAGTTGGTCTTATATGTCCAAGTCAACCACCGGGTTTTTCCCGGTCGCTTGCCTTCTCTATTCTCTTTTTGCTAGTCCTTCCGGTTTTGACCCTTGCCTGTTTCTGGACTCTTTACCCGCCTGCCTGACCATTCTGCCTGCCTTCACCTCGAGCCTGCCTGCCACTCTGTACCTCCTGACCTCTGAACTGGTTTTGACCTTTTGCCTGTCCACGGCCATTCTCTTGCCTACCCCTTTTTGGATCAATAAACATCTAAGACTCCAACCATCTGCCTCCTGTGTCTGCATCTGGGTCTCACCTTGTGCTCTGATAATTTTCTCTGTGTGCGTGTGTGTGTGTGTGTGTGTGTGGTGTGTGTGTGGTGTGTGTGTGGTGTGTGTGTGTGGGGGGGGGGATATATATACCCCCAACAGCAGAATGGTGTGGGCGTATACCAGTCATTAAAATTATTATTGCGAGTAGACCAGGTAACCTAGTGGTTAGAGCGTTGGGCCAGTAACTGAAAGGTTGCTAGATCGAATCCCTGAGCTGACAAGGTAAAAATCTGTTGTTCTACCCCTGAACAAGGCAGTTAACCCACTGTTACTAGGCCATCATTGTAAATAAGAATTTGTTCTTAACTGACTTGCCTAGTTAAATAAAAATAAAGACTGCTGATTGGCCAGTTTATCCTCTTCAAGGAAGATGACATCATCCTCTATGAGGAAATAGCAAGCATTTTTTTAAATGGTCTGTTTGAGATACAAGTTTGAGGTGGGGTGTTTTTTTCTCAAATTCATGCTTTGGCCACCAATACAGGTATAGGATGAGTCAACATTATTTGGGTATGAGTTTACAGAATATGAACTTTTAAAAGTGAGATTTTCACTTTAAAACTGCAACATTTTCTCTCAGCATCTTGGCAAAATGTGAAGAGTAGCAGAAAACTACCTTAACTGTACATTTTTCTCAGACTCATGAAAATATGTGTAGAATAGCATTATAAAACTGCAGATTTTTTTTTCTCTCTGCCCCATGGCAAACTGTGTTGAAATGCAGGAAGTTTTCCTAAAACATACAACATAAATAGTGGCCAGTCAAAACTCTGTTTTCAGAAGAAATTGCACAATGACTGGGTTTATAAGAATACATGTTTCAACAAGCTCTGTAGGCTATGGGCTCTCCAACCCCGTTCTAGCGGTTATTTGGACACTTTAGGTGCGATACAAACATTATCAAAACATATAAGCCTATGGGCTAGGATACAAGTCGCAAAAAAAATGCATGCACTGTTTCTTTAGACTCCACACCAGGGCCGTTGCCAGAATTGTGCCGTTGCCAGAATTAATCCGTTGGACCGGCCTTTGATATCCGTAGGTGGGCACATTTTTTCACTGGACCTCCTCTGTGTGCACGTGCTTGCGCGTTCATAATTTTTTTATTGGTGTTATATTGAAGCCCATAGGCAGCTCCTGAGTTTCAAGTTTGGGGAAGCTTACAATTTATCATACCATTTCTACCGATCTGCGTGACAGTTATGATTATTTTTATGTGCGCATTTTTGTGGAACAGTTTCATTTCAATAATAACGTTTTCTTTATTCAAAATCATTCTCACGTGGATAATCATAAAATCTGAAGTAAAATCATACAAATCTAAAAGTTAAAATACGGGCAAATTAATACACTGTGGTCCATTGGCGGCAAGAGAAATTAGCGCATAGATAGCCTATAGGCCAATGCAGCAGTAGACCTATAACTTCCATGTCAACTAAGTAAAATACATAAAGCCGACAAATAAAAACAGCAGAAAATATCTTGATGAAAATTTTGTTTCTTTCAATCACATTCATCTTTCTATTCCGACTGTTTGTCTCCCTTTCTATCTATCTTGCTAGTGAAGTGCCACATTGTATCAAAACATCAACTTGGTGTGGCTGGAAGCTGTAGCTAACTTGCAACATTTGATCAACTAGCCTGTTCCAGGCCCTCAGAGTTTCCTACATGCCAGTGAGCTCTGGACATACAGCTGTTTTAATGACTCTTCCACTGGATACAGGGAATTCAAAAAGTATTCAGACCCCTTGACCTTTTCCACATTTTGTTACATTACTGCCTTATTCTAAAATGGATTAAATACCAAAATAATCCTCATCATTTTACACACAATACCCCATAATGACAATGGGTCCCTTTGCTATGAGACTCACATTTGAGCTCAGGTACATCCTGTTTCCATTGATCATCCTTGAGATGTTCTACAACCTTGATTGGAGTCTACCTGTGGTAAATTCAATTGATTGGACATGATTTGGAAAGGCACACACCTGTCTATATAAGGTCCCACAGTTGACAGTGCATGTCAGAGCAAAAACCAAGTCATGTGGTCAAAGGAATTGTCCGAGACAGGATTGTGTTAAAGCACAGATCTGGTGAAGGGCACCAAAACATTCTGCAGCATTGAAGGTCCCGAAGAACACAGTGGCCTCCATCATTCTTAAATGGAAGAAGTTTGAAACCCCTAAGACTCTTCCTAGAAATGGCCGCCCGGGAAAACTGAGCAATCGGGGGGGAAAGGCCTTGGTGAGGGAGGTGATCAAGAACCCGATGGTCACTCTGACAGAGCACCAGAGTTCCTCTGTGGAGATGGGAGAAACTTCCAGAAGGACAACCATCTCTGCAGCACTCCACCAATCAGGACTTTATGGTAGAGTGGCCAGACGGAAGCCACTCCTTAGTAAAAGGCACATGACAGCCCGCTTGGAGTTTGCCGAAAGACACCTAAAGACAAGATTCTCTGGTCTGATGAAAGCAAGATTGAACTCTTTCCCCTGAATGCCAAGCGTCACGTCTGGAGGAAACGTGGCACCATCCCTACGGTGAAGCATGGTGGTGTGAGCATCATGCTGTGGGGATGTTTTTCAGCTGCAGGGACTGGGAGACTAGTCAGGATTGAGGGAAAGAGTAACAGAGCAAAGTACAGAGCGATCCTTAATGAAAACCTGCTCCAGAGCGCTCAGGACCTCAGGGTGAATGTTCACCTTCCAACAGGACAACAACCCTAAGCACAAAGCCAAGACAACACAGGAGTGGCTTTGGGACAAGTCTCTGAATGTCCTTGAGGGGCCAAACAAGAGCCCAGACTTGAACCTGGTCAAACATCTCGGAGAGACCTGAAAATAGCTGTAGCAATGTTCCTCATCCAACCTGACAGAGCTTGAGAGGATCTGTAGAGAAGAATGGGAGAAACTCCCCAAATACAGATGTGCCAAGCTTGTAGCGTCATACCCAAGAAGACTCAAGGCTGTAATCGTTGCCAAAGGTGCTTCAACAAAGTACTGAGTAAAGGTTCTGAATACTTACGTAAATGTGTTATTTCTGTTTTTCTAAAAAACAGTTTTTGCTTTGTCATTATGGGGTATTGTGTGTAGATTGATGAGGGAAAAAAGCTATTTAATCTATTTTAGAATAAGGCTGCAACCTAACAAAATGTGGAAAAAGTCAAAGGGTTTGAATACTTTCCGAATGCACTGTATATGGTATCATCAGATCATGATATTATGGTCTTTCACACCAAGGTTTGGTGATTATGGAGGCTGGCGGTGTTGGAATGATGTTTCAACAAAAATATTTCAAATCATTTGCAATGGATGTTAAAAAAACAGACTGTTGACATACTGTTTGAGGTGAAGAAAACATTTCTGAGTATCTCATTTTATTTGTGGGTGGACGTAGTGAGTTAAGACAATCAGAAATCAGACATTGCCAAATGGGCACTTTCCTACATTAACTTGTTTCTCACAAGTGTAGGAGGTTGTGAACTTTGAAAACAACGTTTCCATTCCGAGAATGAGAACGGTAAATTACTGTAATTAATACATGCATTAACAAATATTAATGTAACAAAATGACTGGAGATTAACGGGACATTTTCTAGGCCTACTGGTGACATACAGTTGAAGTCGGAAGTTTACATACACTTAGGTTGGAGTCATTAAAACTTGTTTTTCAACCACTCCACAAATTTCTTGTTAACAAACTATAGTATTGGCAAGTCGGTTAGGACATCTACTTTGTGCATGACACAAGTAATTTTTCCAACAATTGTTTACAGACAGATTATTTCACTTATAATTCACTATATCACAATTCCAGTGGGTCAGAAGTTTACATACACTAAGTTGACTGTGCCTTTAAACAGCTTGGAAAATTCCATAAAATTATGTCATGGCTTTAGAAGCTTCTGATAGGCTAATTGACATCATTTGAGTCAATTGGAGGTGTACCTGTGGATGTATTTCAATGCCTATCTTGAAACTCAGTGCCTCTTTGCTTGACATCATGGGAAAATCAAAAGAAATCAGCCAAGGCTTCGGATTTTTTTTTTAGACCTCCACAAGTCTGGTTCATCCTTGGGAGCAATTTCCAAAGGCCTGAAGGTACCACGTTCATCTGTACAAACAATAGTACGCAAGTATAACACCATGGGACCACGCAGCCTTCATACCGCTCAGGAAGGAGACACGTTCTGTCTCCTAGAGATGAACGTACTTTGGTGCGAAAAGTGCAAATCAATCCCAGAACAACAGCAAAGGACCTTGGGAAGATGCTGGAGGAAACAGGTACAAAAGTATCTATTTCCACAGTAAAACGAGTCCGATATCGACATAACCTGAAAGACCGCTCAGCAAGGAAGAAGCCACTGTAATAAAAAAGCCAGACTACAGTTTGCAACTGCACATGGGGACAAAGATCGTACTTTTTGGAGAAATGTCCTCTGGTCTGATGAAACAAAAATAGAACTGTTTGGCCATAATGACTCATTATGGCCATAATGCCATAATCATCATTATGTTCGGAGGAAAAAGGGGGAGGATTGCAAGCCGAAGAACACCATCCCAACCGTGAAGCAGCATCATGTTGTGGGGGTGCTTTGCTGCAGGAGGGACTGGTGCACTTCACAAAATAGATGGCATCATGAGGTAGGAAAATTACGTGGATATATTGAAGCAACATCTCAAGACATCAGTCAGGAAGTTAAAGCTTGGTCGCAAATGGGTCTTCCAAATGGACAATGACCCCAAGCATACTTCCAGAGTTGTGGCAAAATGGCTGAAGGACAACAAAGTCAAGGTATTGGAGTGGCCATCACAAAGCCCTGACCTCAATCCTATAGAAAATGTGTGGGCAGAACTGAAAAAGCGTGATCGAGCAAGGAGGTCTACAAACCTGACTCAGTTACACCAGCTCTGTCAGGATGGATGGGCCAAAATTCACCCAACTTATTGTGGGAAGCTTGTGGAAGGCTTCCCAAAACATTTGTCCCAAGTTAAACAATTTAAAGGCAATGCTACCAAATACTAATTAAGTGTATGTAAACTTCTGACCCACTGGGAATGTGATGAAAGAAATAAAAGCTGAAATAAATAATTCTCTCTACTATTATTCTGACATTTCACATACTTAAAATAAAGTGGTGATCCTAACTGACCTAAAACAGGGAATTTTTACTAGGGTTAAATGTCAGGAATTGTGAAAAACTGAATTTAAATGTATTTGGCTGAGGTGTATGTAAACTTCCGACTTCAACTGTATGTAATGGGAAATTGATAAAAAAATGAACAATCAAAGGACAAACAATTCACATAATGAAACAATTAATGCGCAATAATTGTTAGGAGACTACTGAGCGCATTCTGGAGAGCTGAGTGCATGCTTTCTGGAGAGAGACATGTCTTCTCCACCCACCCCTCCCCTCCTTCTTGTTGCAACATTTTAAATTATACTCAAGACATTATCTTCACACATATTTAGATGCTTGTCACTGACAGACGCAACTCAATCAGCTAGACATATTGCCGTTCATGTTGCCAAATTCCGTGATTCCCAAATAAGCATAGGCTTACACACTTGTGATTTGAAACTATCCATAGCTTTTCTTTTTAAACAAGCTAATGATCCTGTGTGGCTAAGTCATGCTCTCTGGTGAAGTACTTTGAATATTTTTATTTAGACAGTAGTAATTATTTACTGAGCAAAAATATACTGCTCAAAAAAATAAAGGGAACACTTAAACAACACAATGTAACTCCAAGTCAATCACACTTCTGTGAAATCAAACTGTCCACTTAGGAAGCAACACTGATTGACAATACATTTCACATGCTGTTGTGCAAATGGAATAGACAACAGATGGAAATGATAGGCAATTAGCAAGACACCCCCAATAAAGGAGTGGTTCTGCAGGTGGGGACCACAGACCACTTCTCAGTTCCTATGCTTCCTGGCTGATGTTTTGGTCACTTTTGAATGCTGGCGGTGCTTTCACTCTAGTGGTAGCATGAGATGGAGTCTACAACCCATACAAGTGGCTCAGGTAGTGCAGCTCATCCAGGATGGCACATCAATGCGAGCTGTGGCAAGAAGGTTTGCTGTGTCTGTCAGCGTAGTGTCCAGAGCATGGAGGCGCTACCAGGAGACAGGCCAGTACATCAGGAGATGTGGAGGAGGCCGTAGGAGGGCAACAACCCAGCAGCAGGACCGCTACCTCCGCCTTTGTGCAAGGAGGAGCAGGAGGAGCACTGCCAGAGCCCTGCAAAATGACCTCCAGCAGGCCACAAATGTGCATGTGTCTGCTCAAACGGTCAGAAACAGACTCCATGAGGGTGGTATGAGGGCCCGACGTCCCCAGGTGGGGGTTGTGCTTACAGCCCAACACCGTGCAGGACGTTTGGCATTTGCCAGAGAACACCAAGATTGGCAAATTTGCCACTGGCGCCCTGTGCTCTTCACAGATGAATGCAGGTTCACACTGAGCACATGTGACAGACGTGACAGTCTGGAGACGCCGTGGAGAACGTTCTGCTGCCTGCAACATCCTCCAGCATGACCGGTTTGGCGGTGGGTCAGTCATGGTGTGGGGTGGCATTTCTTTGGGGGGCCGCACAGCCCTCCATGTGCTCGCCAGAGGTAGCCTGACTGCCATTAGGTACCGAGATGAGATCCTCAGACCCCTTGTGAGACCATATGCTGGTGCGGTTGGCCCTGGGTTCCTCCTAATGCAAGACAATGCTAGACCTCATGTGGCTGGAGTGTGTCAGCAGTTCCTGCAAGAGGAAGGCATTGATGCTATGGACTGGCCCGCCCGTTCCCCAGACCTGAATCCAATTGAGCACATCTGGGACATCATGTCTGGCTCCATCCACCAACGCCACGTTGCACCACAGACTATCCAGGAGTTGGCGGATGCTTTAGTCCAGGTCTGGGAGGAGATCCCTCAGGAGACCATCCGCCACCTCATCAGGGGCATGCCCAGGCGTTATAGGGACGTCATACAGGCACGTGGAGGCCACACACACTACTGAGCCTCATTTTGACTTGTTTTAAGGACATTACATCAAAGTTGGATCAGCCTGTAGTGTGGTTTTCCACTTTAATTTTGAGTGTGACTCCAAATCCAGACCTCCATGGGTTGATAAATTGGATTTCCATTGATTATTTTGGTGTGATTTTGTTGTCAGCACATTCAACTATGTAAAGAAAAAAGTATTTAATAAGATTATTTCATTAATACAGATCTAGGATGTGTTATTTTAGTGTTCCCTTTATTTTTTTGAGCAGTGTATAAACACGACATGCAGAGCATCCCAAACATGCTCAATGGGTGACATGTCTGGTGAGTATGCAGGCCATGGAAGAACTGGGACATGAGGTGATGGTGGCAGATGAATGGCATGACAATGGGCCTCAGAATCTCATCACGGTACAGTATGTCTGTGCATTCAAATGCCATAAATAAAATGCAATTGTATTCGTCGTCTGTAGCATATGCCTGCCCATACCATAACCCCACCAGAGTGCCACCATGGGGCACTCTGTTTACAACGTTAACATCGGCAAACCGCTTGCCCACACGACACCATACACGTGATCTGCGGTTGGGAGGCCAGTTGGACGTACAGCCAAATGAACTAATACGACATTGGAGGTGGCTTATGGTAGATAAATTAACATTAAATTCTCTGGCAACGGCTCTGGTGGACATTCCTGCAGTTAGTATGCCAATTGCACGTTCCTGGAAAACTTGAGACATTTGTGGCAAAACTGCACATTTTAGAGTGACCTTTTATTGTCCCCAGCACAAGGTGCACCTGTGTAATGATCATGCTGTTTAATCAGCTTCTAGATATGCCACACCTGTCAGATGGATGGATTATCTTGGCCAAGGAGAAATGCTCCCTAACAGGGATGTAAACAAATTTGTGCACAACATTTGAGAGAAATAAGCTTTTTGTGAATATGGAACATTTCTGGGATCTTTTATTTCAGCTCATGAGACATGGGACCAAAACATTTGTTGCATTTATATTTTTGTACAATGTAGTAGGCCTCGCCTATAGAAAGCTTATGGGATCCTCCTCCTTTTAATATAGGCCATCAAAACTTTGTTTTCATAGCATATAGCCTGTAGAAATTTTGTACAACATGGGCTTATATGAACACAATGTATTCCGCTCAAACTCTGAATGCCAGGGCTCTCATGAAGTGTTTGATTTTATTTTCAATTGCATTTGCATTGATGCCAGAGTGATTAGCAGGACAACAGAGCGCTGAGTACCAGGCCATTAACGACTGGCCGTTAGCAAGTTTGGTAGGCTGCTAATGACCATCAGCATGCAGTTTTGGAGAAGCCTATATACCTCAACAGTCACGTGGAATTTGACTGTGGTCATGATTCGTGACTGCCGGTGTGGCGGTTGGTTCAATGTATTTTCATTGAAATAGCATGTAAACAACGTTGATTCAACTAGAGTGTGTCTAGTGGGACAGTAACAGCCCTACTAACAACTTCCCCCCCCCTGCCACCACTTCCCCAGCACTCAAAGGCCCTTTCAGATGTCTCCACTGCAGGCCTTACTCTGAGGAGGCTTGTAGAAGATGGAGGGACCTCTAACCACCACTTCACGTTTTTTTGGGTTGTTCATGGTTGTTGTAACTGTGACTGTTCCATTTATCTCTAGTGGGTATTGCCATCCCTTTATAGTTTTGAGGGAGGTGGGGAGATCAGAGGTAATGAAAGTCTTCTATACACTCTCCCAAAGTCTACATTTGCAAACTATTTCTTCAGGAGCATCTTGTTATTGTCATGAAACTGGTGTTATTAGTAAAGATAATATTGTGTTGCCTGTAACACCATAGGTGTTTTCGTTTGGCTTCTTCTTGTTTTTTTTTGTAGTTTTTTTACCCCTTTTGTCTCCCCAATTTTGTGGTATCCAATTGGTAGTTACAGTCTTGTCTCATCGCTGCAACTCCCGTATGGACTCGGGAGAGGTGAAGGTCGAGAGCCATGCGTCTTCCAAAACACGACTCGTTTGGCTTCTTTATGGACGTTTTTTAAGGTCCTTCAATCAATTTGTGGGGTCATTTGCCAGTCTAATGATTTGATAGTAACCACTGTCATGTTGACGCCTGGTGAGATTGGAAGTAAATAACACAAGGCTGTTGTGTCAGCAGCAGAGCTATATTTACCTGCTCACGTTTATGGATTAATACTGTGGAGTGGAATGATCACTGTTTTATCCTTATGAGGTCAGGTGACGTCATCCTGAGGCATCTGCTTAATTCTTCTTGTTTGGAGTGGTTAAAAAACCAAGCATGAACAGATTCAATATCTCAGACTGTGTATGTTACATGTTGAAGGGTCTCTTACAAGTGGTAATACAGTAATGGTCATCATGCAGTACATACAATGCAACATTTGGGAGTAGGTATCCTACAACAAGGGAAAACTAAAACCAAGGCCATAAAAACATGTACAAACGAATTTTTTTTTCTTCCAATCTCTTTATTTGATCAGGTGGGGAGAGCAAAGAACAGACATCATTTTTGCTTTAGAGAGAAGAAGCAGGTTGTAAGTTGACATGTCAAAGGAAAGTTGATTCTGTAACAAACCATCCTACCAGTAACCACCATCATCACCAAGCTCTGACTCAAGGCAGACGTTTGCTAAGGTGACACCTAGCTGCTTTTAAAAATACCAGTAAAGTTGGAGCTGTGTTTTGAACATAGGCAGGCTAGTAACACACCTCTTTCTGACTGTTGCTCCTTCAATGGGACCAATGGGATGCTAAAGGTGTAGGGGAAGAGGTGATTCACTTGCAGGCTTTCTTTCATCACATAGCAATGCATTGTGACTGGAGAGGGTTGACAGAGAGGTACAAAACAGATGCCTCTTTCCATTGCTCTTTAGATTGAGTAGCCATGGCACATACATCTTCACTACAAGACATTTATGTTCTCTGACATTTGGTCAAATATTTATGGGTTCAAGCGATTCATTTTAAACATATTGCTTATCCATAGCTCCTTGTTTCAGTCAAAAACAAGATTTAGGTCACTTTAGGAATGTGAAAGATTACCAAAAACAACCTACCATTTAAAGTGCATAATTTTAAAGTTCTGCCTCTTCTTTAAAAGCCATTATAATTTACTCAATGGACACAAATCTGTATAGCCCTATTTGCTCAAAGACAAAAAATGACAATCAAAGAAAACTACTGTTTTTTGAGGCACAGAGCACTTTCCAACAGTTTTACATTGACCATTGGCCTACTTTAAGCCTTAAGAAAACGTCCAACTCTACAAAACAAGAAACCCACAATTAACCAAGATGTTGTTCTGTAGATTCAGCTCCACGAAGATGTGATTGGTTGAGGTTTCATTCCCAGAAATGGAATTCTCCTGCCTCAAGAAGGAGGAGGGAGGCCTCTTGGGACTGTCCTCTGCTGAAATATCATTAGAGGGATCTGCAGGACAGATGGGGGATTGAAGATGTGATAAAAAAAAGATCCTTGTTGTGCTGGCCACGCCCTGGCCTGTTATTAATTCTGGATGCTATTCACATGGCAATGCACAGTCTCTGAACACTGGACAGACAATAGCTGCATCAATTCCAGATGACTGAGATGGAGCTGCTGCTGTTGTCTGTAACAAATCAATTTTGGGGTTTAGGTTATAGGATGTTGCCTGTCAAACTAGACTGGAAAATACCCAAAGCACAGGAGTTAACATGTTAGCAAGGAGCTTCAATCAGCAGTGGTATATTCAGAGGTGGAAAACTACTCAATTCTCATACCTGAGTAAAAGTAAAGATACCTTCGTAGAAAATGACTCACGTAAAAGTGAGACACCCAGTAAAATACTACTTGAGTAAAAGTCTAAAAGTATCTGGTTTTAAATGTACTTAAGTACAGTGGTGGAAAAAGTATACTTGTCATACTTGAGTAAAAGTAAAAATACATCAAATTCCTTATATTAAGCAAACCAGACGACACGATATCCTTATTATTATTATTTTTTGACAGCCAGAGGCACACTCCGCCACTCAGACATATTTTACAAACTAAGCATTTGTGTTTGGTGAGTCTGCCAGATCAGAGGCAGTAGGGATGACCAGGGACGTTCTCTTGATAAGTCTGTGAAATTGACCTTTTTCCTGTACCGTTAAGCATTCAAATTGTAACGAGTACTTTTGGGTGTCAAGGAAAATGTATGGAGTAAAAAGTATACTATTTTCTTTAGGAATGTAGTGAAGTAAAAGTAAAAGTTGTCAAAAATATAAATAGTAAAGTAAAATACAGATATCCCAAAAAAACTACTTAAGTAGTACTTTAAAGTATTTTTTACTTACTGTAAGTACTTTACACCACTGGGTAAATTAGCCCTCGTGAAAAAGTACTACTGAATTATTACACAAAACCTATTTGTGCAGTAGTGACTATGTAGAGACTTGTAAGGATTGTGTAGATTATGCACTACTCAAGATACACAAGTAGTGTTTTGTAGTGTTCAGCATGAAAACAGTAGTGATTACAGTAGTAATCAGGTAGAGCTTTTTACTACATGATGCATGTAATAAATATGTAGTCAAAATTCTACTGCTTTTCTACACAGGCTTTTCAATAGTAATCAGGTATAGTTTTTACTACTTGATATTGGTAGGAAATAAGTCCTTTCAACACTATTGCCAGATCACACAGGCTTTTCGCAACCGCAGATGAAGGCAAAACAGGAAGTAGTTGGTTGTTGTTGGGTAGCTACTGTTTTTGACAATTCCGAATGTAATCATATTCCATCCTTCATCATCCTGTCTTTCATAGCCTTTATGCTGGCACCATCTGTAAGTTTAACTTTTGTTTATGTTTTCTGAATAGTTTCATGTTGTTGTTTAGCAGTTTATATAACTTTTTACCACATCAAAAAGATTGTTAGCCAAAACGGTGTTGTGTTTAGCCTAGTTATTTGCTAGCCCCATTGGAATGTAGCTATGTAGCCTCTGTTTTTGTCACGCTAGCTAATAAGTACGCGTGTTTGTATGCAAATGTTTTTCTGTGTTGTCTTATATGACCTCTGATAGCAAATTATTGATAATGGCTTATATTTTGTTGTCTCTGGTGCTTGTCTTAATTTTCTAAAAGATTACGTGGTGGAGAAACGTGGCTGCAACAAAAAAAGAGGATCTGAAGATAGTTAAAAACATCTTAAGGATCGGACCCTTTTTTAAGATTTTCACCTTAAATGACATACCCAAATCTAACTGCCTGTAGTTCAGGCCCTGAAGCAAGGATATGCATATTCTTGATAACATCTGAAAGGAAACACTTTGAAGTTTGTGGAAATGTGAAAGGAATATAGGAAAATATAACACATTAGATCTGGTACAATCATTTTTGAAATGCAAGAGAAAGGCAATAATGTATTATTCCATCCCAGGTGCAATTTAGAATTTGGCCACTAGATGGCAGCAGTGTATGATCAAAGTTTTAGACTGATCCAATGAACCATTGGATTTATGTTACATTTTTGGATCAAGACTGCCCAAATGTGCCTAATTTGTTTATTAATAACTTTTCAAGTTCAAAACTGTGCACTCTCCTCAAACAATAGTGTGGTATTATTTCAATGTAATAGCTACTGTAAATTGGACAGTGCAGTTAGATTAACAAGAATTTAAGGTTTCTGCCAATATCAGATATGTCTATGTCCTGGGAAATGTTCTTGTTACTTACAACCTCATGCTAATCCCATTAACCTACGTTAGCTCAACCATCCCATGGGGGACCCACCGATCCTGAAGAAGTCAAAGCTGAATGAAGACAAGGCCTCAAAGGGATTAACAAAAGTGTAAATATGTAATTTAATCAGTGGCGACCCGTCATTCAGGGCAGTTTTTGAGCACCACACTTTTAGGTAAAATAAAAAAATATATATAGCATTTTGGGGGGGGGGCTTTCCTCTTTTGCATATTATTTTGGCATTAATATGTGTTCCATATCAGTTTGCAAACAATGTAAAAAAAATATATACTGCTCAAAAAAATAAAGGGAACACTTAAACAACACATCCTAGATCTGAATGAAAGAAATAATCTTTTTAAATACTTTTTTCTTTACATAGTTGAATGTGCTGACAACAAAATCACACAAAAATAATCAATGGAAATCCAATTTATCAACCCATGGAGGTCTGGATTTGGAGTCACACTCAAAATTAAAGTGGAAAACCAAACTACAGGCTGATCCAACTTTGATGTAATGTCCTTAAAACAAGTACAAATGAGGCTCAGTAGTGTGTGTGGCCTCCACGTGCCTGTATGACCTCCCTACAACGCCTGGGCATGCTCCTGATGAGGTGGCGGATGGTCTCCTGAGGGATCTCCTCCCAGACCTGGACTAAAGCATCCGCCAACTCCTGGATAGTCTGTGGTGCAACGTGGCGTTGGTGGATGGAGCCAGACATGATGTCCCAGATGTACTCAATTGGATTCAGGTCTGGGGAACGGGCAGGCCAGTCCATAGCATCAATGCCTTCCTCTTGCAGGAACTGCTGACACACTCCAGCCACATGAGGTCTAGCATTGTCTTGCATTAGGAGGAACCCAGGGCCAACCGCACCAGCATATGGTCTCACAAGGGGTCTGAGGATCTCATCTCGGTACCTAATGGCAGTCAGGCTACCTCTGGCGAGCACATGGAGGGCTGTGCGGCCCCCCAAAGAAATGCCACCCCACACCATGACTGACCCACCGCCAAACCGGTCATGCTGGAGGATGTTGCAGGCAGCAGAACGTTCTCCACGGCGTCTCCAGACTGTCATGTCTGTCACGTGCTCAGTGTGAACCTGCTTTCATCTGTGAAGAGCACAGGGCGCCAGTGGCGAATTTGCCAATCTTTGTGTTCTCTGGCAAATGCCAAACGTCCTGCACGGTGTTGGGCTGTAAGCACAACCCCCACCTGTGGATGTCGGGCCCTCATACCACCCTCATGGAGTCTGTTTCTGACCATTTGAGCAGACACATGCATATTTGTGGCCTGCTGGAGGTCATTTTGCAGGGCTCTGGCAGTGCTCCTCCTGCTCCTCCTTGCACAAAGGCGGAGGTAGCAGTCCTGCTGCTGGGTTGTTGCCCTCCTACGGCCTCCTCCACGTCTCCTGATGTACTGGCCTGTCTCCTGGTAGTGCCTCCATGCTCTGGATACTACGCTGACAGACACAGCAAACCTTCTTGCCACAGCTCGCATTGATGTGCCATCCTGGATGAGCTGCACTACCTGAGCCACTTGTGTGGGTTGTAGACTCCGTCTCATGCTACCACTAGAGTGAAAGCGCCGCCAGCATTTAAAAGTGACCAAAACATCAGCCAGGAAGCATAGGAACTGAGAAGTGGTCTGTGGTCCCCACCTGCAGAACCACTCCTTTATTGGGGGTGTCTTGCTATTTGCCTATCATTTCCACCTGTTGTCTATTCCATTTGCACAACAGCATGTGAAATTCATTGTCAATCAGTGTTGCTTCCAAGTGGACAGTTTGATTTCACAAAAGTGTGATTGACTTGGAGTTACATTGTGTTGTTTAAGTGTTCCCTTTATTTTTTTGAGCAGTGTATATCATTGAGTTAATAAAGCCGCATACAAACATGGTCTCTTTTTTGTTTTTTTGAGTAAGGTAGCTCCAAAATGCAGGTGTTTCAGCCTAGCTCAGTGCTCTCTGTGGTGGTGGGGCAAGCCAGCAGAAAATAGCGTTGCACCGTGATTGGCTCAGTGTTCTGTCACTCATGGGGACACTGCATCACTGCCAAGTCTAAGGGTAGAGCTAGAAAATTCTAGCCCCTTGGGTGCTACCATAGAGTTACATTAAAAGTGCCCATCCAAGAAGGCTCAAGGTCATTGGCCACAGATAAAATGATGTCAAATCACGTTATATGTACAGTAGCTTTGATTGGACTGATCATGTCAACATCATACTTCCAAAATCTTAGCTAGCAGTCATCATTATGGATCAAGTCGACAATCTACTGGCAAATCCTTTTTAATTCTTGTCATATGAAGAGAAATAATAAAGATAAAACGTATCAGTGCTCATCGGCCATTGGACATAAACATTACACAACAAGTTGGAAATCAGGAATTCAACAATGAGTGGTTTGGAAAGAATCCGTGACAGTGGCTAACTGCAAGCATTGCAAAGCAATCACTAGTGGAGTAGCTGTGTGGTCCCAGAAGTTGTTCTCAACTGGCCTATTTGGTTAAATAAAGGTGAAATAAAAAAATAAAAAAAATAAATCTGGGATTAAGGGGCTCTTTTCCAAGTTTAAAATGATAAACATTCAACCTTGGCCATGCTGTCAATGAAGCATGATTTGTGCCGCGCTCAAAACAACTGTTAACTCAGAACTGCGAAAACTTGACTTCAGTGAGTTCAAGACAACTGGGAAGTCAGGAATTAACAAGCTCCGACTGGGAAAATAAGTCATCCAACTCGGAATTGTAAATCCAGCCTTTTTCTAGAGCTATGACCTGAAGATCAATGATGTCATCATGATTCTGCCTTGTTTTTACAGAGTTCCCAGTTGTTTTGAAAGCACCATAAATCCAGAGAATGCCAGACTTTGATGACAGAATTTTCCCACGATGGACCGCCGTGCCACCTTCCTGTTCAAGTGAGCACAACACAACAAGGTGAGCCCAAAAGGTATTGTATGCTGCTGCGTAAATTATGTAATATGCCAGGGAGATATGTATACTGTAGCTAAGAAAGTAATACTCAGTGTATGTTGTATAGTAAGATGTTAGTAGCCCATGTGCCTCACCCTAATAATTTGGTCTATTTACCCCTCTTAATTTCTTCTACTGTTCTGGCTTGGTGGTGCACATGTAGCCTATAACCTGTTTTAGAGAGATGTAATCATTGAATAGTGTAAGAGCTTTCATTGTCTGCTTATATGCCCCCTTAACTTATCCTACGGTTCTGACTTGGTGTACAGGGAGAACACTGGAAGAATGGCCCATGTTCTGAATTCTGTCGCTGTACATTTCAAAAGTGCTAAACAAATAGTTATATTGACTAGGTCCGTCCTAGCTCGCTCATTAATGTCTTAATCAAAATTATGGATTGCCTCTAATACGCTTGTCGTCCCCTTTTGCCATAGTTTGTACATCTTAATTGTCATTAGAAACCACATTTGGAAGTCAGCCATATCAGCTATGTTTTTCTAAAAGGCAGTAAATGAGGCTGAATGAACTGTTTCGCTGCGAGACAAGGCTCCGCTGATAGCCAGGTGGAGCAGTGGTAAGATGTTGGGACTGCTGTTGGGACAGCTTTATGTAGGCCGTTTGTGGGCACCGTTTGCTACAGTGCAATTAATGTATTGTTTAGTGTTGTGTTGTGTAATGGTTTGCTGTCATGTATCCCACTTTTTTTGCCACATTGCTTTACATGCTAAAATCGCCACTGAATTTAACATGTAATTCATTTTATTTAAAAAATGAAATTATGTTTGTGAAAGCTTATTATCTCTTGTTTGATGAAATAACTTCAGTCAGAAACTTGAGGAAATAACATGTGCACTAGTCTAGTAGTGACACAGTAGTCAAACAAGAAGATGTCAATAGTGATTTTTAATTGTAGTATATGTGTCCGTTTTCAATAGTAATTCAAAATGGTTTATGTAAGAAATGAAAAAGGATCAGGAGCAATTCACTAGTGATCAGTAGTGACATAACACTTCACACACAAATGGCAGTAGTTATTCAATAGGGATTGAGTAGGCATACAGCAGTAATGTGAAGGCATTACATAGTTATTCATAGTGAACATGTAGGAATTGTGCGGTATGTGTAGGTATTAAGGATCGGACCCTTTTTTTTAAATTTTCTCCTAAAATGGCATTCACAAATCTAACTACCTGTAGCTCAGACCCTGAAGCAAGGGTATGCATATTCTTGGTACCATTTGAAAGGAAACATTTTGAAGTTTGTGGAAATGTGAAAGGAATGTAGGAGAATATAACACAAGAGATCTGGTACAAGATAATACAAAGAAAAACCAACCGTTCTTTTGTATTTTTTGTACCATCATCTTTGAAATGCAAGAGAAAGGCCATAATGTATTATTCCAGCCCAGGTGCAATTTAGATTTTGGCCACTAGATGGAAGCAGTGTATGTGCAAAGTTTTAGACTAATCCAATAAACCATTGTATTTCTGTTAACATGTTTGTATGAAGACTGCCCAAATGTGCCTAATTTGTTTATTAATAATTTTTCATGTTCAAAATAAATTGTGCACTCTCCTCAAACAATGGCATGGTATTCTTTCACGGTAATAGCTACTGTAAATTGGACAGTGCAGTTAGATTAACAAGAATGTAAGCTTTCTGCCAGTATCAGATATGTCTATGTCCTGGGAAATGTTCTTGTTACTTACAACCTCATGCTAATCGCATTAGCCTACGTTAGCTCAACCGTCCTTTGGAAGGGACACTGATCCCGAAGAAGTTTAAGTAGCAGATACCCAAAAGCTCAGTAGTCATCAAGGAAGAATTATATATTGACTTGAATAGGAAATATGTAGTGTTCACCAGTAGTGAAACGTCTCAATGTATCACTCATTACTAGTTAATTACTACACAAATCACTACTGGTTAACTACACATCTCAATAGCAATCAAGTAGTAAAACCAGTAGGTTTTGTGTAGATCTCAGGTAGTAGTAATGAGTAGTAATTCAGTAGTATTCCATTTCTGGTGTTTAAGTTTGAGACATAGAATGCAGCCATTGCGAGAACTCACCAGATGTGTAGCCATCAAGGTGAAGACCTGTCTTCAGTTCGTGTCTGGAAGAAAAGAGAGAAAAGAGGGTGCATAAAAGCTTACATGCGGGGGGGCATTAATCATTTAGGGAGATATCATGCTATGAATAAATGAATAAACTCACGTCTCTTCATTTGAAAAGACCCGCCTCAGATCTGAGAGCTTCTACGCACAGGTTGGGTGAAAGTTCACACTAATACAATAAAGCCTATTTCATTCATCCTGAGTCTTTTGTGTGTGTCCCTTTATTGACCCAAATTTATGAGGCCCTGCACGACTCCATTGAACTGGTAGGCTTGGGGAGGTAATGCATTTATAATAACCTTCCACAGAGCTGATGGATTGTTGTTCTGCCACTAAATCATTTAGTGGGAGCAGCGTAGTGGTGAGTACTTGAAAGCTAAATGTGGAACGGGCATACATCTTCTCACTTCATGCATCTCTACTTCTGTCACATGTTCCATTTTCCCTCCCTCTCTCTTCCCCTCCTCCCCTTGCATTCCTTTCCACATCTTGAAATATCAGACAGCATTCAGTTCTCTAGGCTACTTGTTATTTTACTTTTATGTACCATTTAGACTGTAGACTAGAGCTACATCTGCTGTGAGGGTTGTTATTTCTTAGGGTCCACTCCATTGCTCTTCATGTAGGGCACCTCATTGGCATCATCAACATTGTGCCTGAAATGGGAGATGAGGGACATTCATCAATTCAGTGTTGTTGATGTTAGCACATATTGAAGCTTCATTACAATTCTTGACTTGTCAGTAAGACTGATAAAACTATGAACTCTAATTTGATATAATCAGATAATAAATATGTGTCCATGCTTTTGAGCTTGATATGTTGCTGCAGCCACATGACATTATGTGCTGTTGCCGTGTGAGTGTAACGGTTGTCCAAAGGAGTAGACCAAGGTGCAGCGTGGTAAGTGTTCATCTTTATATTTATTTTAAATCAGAACACTTAAACAAAATAATAAACAATGATAAACGACCGTCACGTCTTGCAGGCTATACTGAGCAGTACAAAAATAAGATCCCACAACTTAAGGAGGGAAAGGGGCTGCCTAAGTATGGTTCCCAATCAGAGACAACGATAGGCAGCTGCCTCTGATTGGAAACCATACAATGCCAAAACATAGAAATATAAACCATAGAATGCCCACCCCACACCCTGACCTAACAAAATAGAGAAATAAACCGTTTCTCTCAGGTCAGGGTGTGACAGTGAGTGGTCATGCAGGGCCAGGGGGGCGGAGAGGATTGCACTTAGAGTCAATTAGCAGCCCTCTGCTCAAGAGCTCAGATGCATTTTTCTTTATTCATCCCTACATTAGATGCAATTTTGTTAATTTATAGTCACTCTGTCCGGGACACTCAAATTAGTATGATATGTTGCGTTTTGTGTGGTTACATAAGACAGAAGGTTATTTAAGGAGGGAGGTATAACATGAACGTCTACCAACCCAAAGGTTGCGTGTTCGAATTTCATCATGGACAACTTTAGCATTTTAGCTAATTAACAACTTTGCAACTACTTAGCACCACAAATTAATACATACCATACCAAACGCAGCATATCATACTAATGTGAGTGTCAAAGATTTTTGTTTACTATGTTACGTCTACCCCTGAGTCCAGGTTGCAGCCGCAGCGCAAACCTGGAAACTTTCCACTTGATGTTAGATCAAGATTGTGTATTATTTAAGGAAGACAAGCTATGACTTTCAGGATAGTTTCAGTGATATAGCATAACTTATCTAGCATTTAGATGATTGCCCCTTAGAGTAATCACATTTTGATCAATGTTTGATTTCATGTTTGATTGGTAATTAGATATCTGTTCAAATAATTAACATTCAGTGCTATTGAGACATTTGCTGTAATTTTCTATGAAGGGCATGAGAACACTTACAAACACTACACAAATCCCATGAGAAAATTCCATGGCAGTATCAAAATACACTACCGTTAACAGTTCTGATGCACTGTGTGACATAACACCGTGATGCAATAGGTAAGTACAAAGCAACCAAAAACAATAAAAAATAGATAAATATCGAACCAACCAAGATACATTTCACAGAATCTGTCAACCTTACCTGTACATGTGACCAGATACATGTGGCTCTGTGTATTATCAACTAGGTTTTCCCTCAAGAAGTGAACGTGACCAGAGCAAGAGGCAGAGGATGAGAAAGAGTAAAAACAAGAGTACTTACGGTTCGACTCGGTTTGAGAACTTTCTGTATAGGATGACAGCAATAGTGGTGAGGACCATCGTAGTGGTGCACATGGTCCTATCACATGTATCCCGTCTTGGGACTGCAGCTGGGTTAGAACACTGGGACCATTCCTCCCATTGAGGGAGAGTAGAATGATTCCTGTAGCTCTCAAGCTAGTGGCAAGATTAGCCTATGGGATTAGCTCAGATCAGGGGGAGGCCTTGTTGCAGGGGCAGGAGGTAAACATAAAGTAGTGTTTGTGGTCTGAGCTCAACCTTTTAATCCTCCATCGCCACTAGTGTAGCTTTACAGGGGCACTATGTGCTGTGGCCATTCATGTGGTGTGGGTTGAACTAGCACTGCAGGGCTGTCATGGACCCTGATTTTGCTGTAGTAGCATACCCTCATGCTTAAAGTCATAATGAGTGTTTTGTCTTTATTGTGTAATGTCTCAGGGCTTTGATAGAGTAGAGCGTGTAGCCTATATTGTAGGCTACTAGGCTACTAGAATTCTTGAGTTTACTTGAACTTGATCTTGTGTAAAATCATTTATGTAATGAAAACCTAGATTAAGCCTTCATCTTGGGGACAGCATAGCTGTCTTAATGTTTGTGTGTGTTCATGTTCATGTCATTGTTTTCAGTATCAGATTCGGCATATATGTAAATAACATATCACTAGTAGTTCTATTGCACCTTCATAGAAGTCATTAAGTAATCCAGACTCATTATAGTAATGTATTGTTACTGCACCTTCTATTGTGTAATGATATCTATATACAGTAGGTTGGTATGGGGGAGCACATACGGTACACAAGTCTTTATTGATGCTGGTGTGAAAGGCCACATGTGCACTTGTGTTCCCACAACAATCAATAATGTGCAGGGAGAGGTGGCTGGATTCAGAACTGAGCAACACTCTCTCTGAGTGTCTCGTGACATGGGAGGTATAAATACCTTTAGGCCTCCTGCTAATCCACCTATCGTTAGGACTGCTGACTCACAGGGAGTAGGCCACAGCAGGAGGAAAGAGAGTGCTAATACCTCACAGTGAAAAACAAGGGATTAAGAATAATATGCATGTAATGATTTCCATTATAGATATCGGAATTGTTTTGGTTTATTATGTTATTATGCAGATACAGGCATTGATAAAAAACATTAACATTGCTTAAATGTGGACACCACACCTCACAAGTTATTTCTCATTTTGTGAGACAGTGAATTGGATCTGATTCTGAAGGGTGACTGATTCTGAAATACAATATACTGCCCAGGAAACACCAGCAAAGCATCGCATGAAATGAACAAAGGTCTTGATGTCAGTGTCAGGGATAAAGAAAGGCACAACCCAGGTTAACAACTGAGGGATTAGCAGAAGACCTACTCTCCCCTGTATATCTGTTTTTGGTGTAAAGATAAAAACATGTGTATGAGAGTGTACGTTTAGACTGTCTCTATATGACATAATATAGTTCTTATGTCTGCCAATCCTCAATCTTCAACATAATCTCATGGCAATGTAACTGAAGAGACATCCAAGATTCTATCAGTCTGTGTAGGGCTTATGCTCTACCTCAAACATAAATGCATACACACATATGGCCATTCACACACATTCCAAACAAAGTCAGCACAAACCACCACCCCATCATTCATAAGAGAGTCCATCAGAAGAACACACCCCACAGTGGGGCATGGGAAAGATACATGGAGGGAGCCATGATAATACATAGGAAGATTCTATGAGCTCTGGAAAGATACATTTCTTCCCTTGAATGGTCAGACGTAGATTGTCGTCCTCCTAAGCCAAGGCCCAGTAGCAGTCAGTCTCCGGGAGTCCACAGCAGTCACTGACGGTAGACTCAGACAGACAGATGGTTCACACAGCAGAGCTGGAGGCCCAGCCCACCTCCTCATACACGCCTTTCACGTGCCAGTAGACGGCATCCAGCAGTTTGGTCCACGCCACTGCCACCTCTGGAGTGATGTAATCACGAAAGACTTCAACCAGCACCTCCAGAATCACCCCACACAGGTTCTGAGAAAGAGAGAGGGGGAAATGGAATGCTTTGGTGTGCCTGTGGATAATAGTTATGTGAAAACATGTTGCCTGGTTCTTCCTCACCTTGAAGTAGACAGGCTCCACCTTGTGTCTGAGTGCATGGGCCTTGCCCAGCAGCTTCAGAACAGACACCATCTTGTCCTCGTCATGGAGGTTCTCCACCAGGGTGTTGATGGCATTCATCACCCTGCGTGAGTGCTTCCTGAGCTGGGCACTCCTCTCCAGCTCCTCAGGGTCCTCCACCTGTTGGAACTGGCTAAAGTACTGCTTGGAGGAGGGGAAGTTCACAAAGAGCCTGGAGAAGAAAGGAGGTGCATTACTTGGCCCAGTGAGATATTATCAGTGAACATAGTTGAAGCATGTTGACACAGCTGCGGAGCATGTCTTCCCTTTTAATGTTTAACCACTTTCCAGGTTCTGTACAGGTTATGCTTCATTTACTCAACCATGGCCTGAGCACAAGCATGTGCTATTCAAATACAAGATAACTGTGTTTGTAAAAACATACATTTCTTCCAGCTGATAAGGCAGAATAAATGTTTGTCAGTTAACAAAAAAACTGAGTGAAGAAAAAAACAAGCACAATTATATCATGTACCACAATGTAGAGCAAGGCATTGGTAAGAATCTATACAGTATCACACCCAGCTTGTCATCATGCTACAGGTCTGTGTACATCCTGGCGTTTCGGTGGCTACTGCTATGTTCTCCTGAGTCTAGGAGGCCTGTTGGTCCAGGTGATTGATTTATTTGGAAAAAGATGCACTGGGTACAACCCAGGCGATAACACGGTATAACGATTCCACTTGTTTCCAATGTGGTCCCTGATGTCTGGTCTCAGTGGCTGACAGTGACTGTATACAAGCTGCACAGCTCTCCCCTAAAACTCACAAAGCTGGTGTTTCATCATCTCCATGTCTGGCCATAGGATTAGCAGACCAACAGTGAAGTGTGCTAATGAAATTGAGATGGTTAGTTGGTTGCTTGTGTAATTACACACTGAAATAAACGGTCAGAATGGCTGTGTGTACTCAGGCAGCAGTGACTTCATCTGCTGCTTCCCTCTCACTGTGTTACTTTCGGGGTTGGAGACAATTAGCTCTACATCATAGGGATGTACCATATGGTTGGTTTGGACGGATGCACCTACACCCACACTCATGTTCAACATTGGTGTGCTACAGTATTTGTGTATTCCTGTCAGCTCTTGTAAACACCCAAATAATGTATTAGGATAAGACAAATTTCTTACGTACCACCCATCAAATTCTCTACCATATAAAAACAGAATAACTCCAATGATGATATAGGCTTTCTTTGTGTAATAAACTGGTTTGAACACTGGAGACCACATTGTGAAAGAGAATAGTATTGAGCAATAAATTACAGCCTACGGTGACCAGGACAGATACAATACAGCTGTCTGTGTGTATCTGTTCCAGATGTCCCATACCTCTATCCTTTTAAAACCCATAACAGAAAATGGAACCTTTATGGGGAAGCCATTGTGTTTCGATGAAAGCACATGGCTTCCTGTCACGTCCTGACCAGTAAAGAGGTTATTTGTTATTGTAGTTTGGTCAGGACGTGGCAGGGGGTGTTTGTTTAATGTTTTTCGGGGTTTGTTGGGCAATGTTCTATGTTGGTATATTTCTATGTTCGTTCTAGTCTTTCTATTTCTATGTTTAGTTTATTGGGTTGACCTTCAATTGGAGGCAGCTGTTCCTCGTTGCCTCTAATTGAAGGTCCTATTTAGTAGGGGTGTTTTTTCATGGGTTTTTGTGGGTAGTTGTTCCGTATGTAAGCTGTGTCCTTACAGGACTGTTTTTCGTCGTTGTTTTTGTTTAAGTGTTTATTTTGGTTTTCTTCGTAAATAAAGAAGATGAGTATTCACATTCCCGCTGCGCCTTGGTCCCATCTTTACGACGAACATGACACTTCCACTACCTTCACCTGTGAAATCAAGTGTTGGGAGGAAGCAGACAAGGAAGACAGAGGACGGGGTCTCATTCTCTTCTGCTTAAAGTGGAGGGTCTATGCAATGACATTCAATTGTAAAGCCAGATCCTCTGTTTCACTCATAAGTAGTGAAGACAGTGGTGTTTAATCTCTCCCTTGACCTATGGTGGCTGCATATAAATAGCCTCATTAGTGTTTTATAATCATCAGCCTGTTAATCCTACTCTGGGATAGGGCTCATTCCTGAGATAGTTGCATGGCTGTTCTAAAAGTGACATACTTGCCCTGAGTGGAAATTGTATAGGTATTTGATAAATGCAAATACAACTACATATGGATACCCTGGATTGTGTTACAATGAGATGCATCACTGATAAAACACTTTCAGAGAGCTATGGGTATTTCACATTGGATATTTTAGTTATTTAGAGAGCTAAATTAACCAAGCATAGTTTTTAGTATTAAACTGACAGAGAGAGAGAGCAGTTGAGGTTTGAGGTTTGACATTATACTTGAACATGCCTTCAAATCTCCAAAGATGCCAAAGATTTTAAAGAACCCTTGACAGCTAAAGTTTGCTCCTTGTAGATGCTCCATGTCACCATGTAATACTACAGGCATTTGGAATGCCTCAGAGCAATTTGAGGCTTAAGATGTTTTAAGTACCGGTATTCAAGTATTGCATCAAATGAAAGCATTGCAATTTATGACCAAGATTATGTCCTTTTAACTATTTAACTAACTATTTATAAGTTTTATGTCTTGGGGTGGAAGCTGTTCAGGGTCCTGCTGGTTCCAGAATTGGTGCATTGGTACCACTTGTCGTGCGGTAGCAGAGAGAACAGTCTATGACTTCGGTGGCTGGAGTCTTAGACAGTTTTTATGGCCTTCCTTTGACACAGCCTAGTGTAGAGGTACTGGATGACAGGGAGCTCGGCACCAGTGATGTACTTGGCTGTCCGCACTACCCTACTGTAGTGCTTTGCGGTCGGATGCCAAGTAGTTGCCATACCAAGTGGTGTGCAGCCAGTCAAGATGCTCTCAATGGTGTGACGTCGGCAAACTTACATTTACATTTACATTTAAGTCATTTAGCAGACGCTCTTATCCAGAGCGACTTACAAATTGGTGCATTCACCTTATGATATCCAGTGGAACAACCACTTTACAATAGTGCATCTAAATCTTTTAAGGGGGGGGGTTAGAAGGATTACTTTATCCTATCCTAGGTATTCCTTAAAGAGGTGGGGTTTCAGGTGTCTCCGGAAGGTGGTGAAACTTAATGATGGTGTTGGAGTCGTGCACAGCCACGCAGTCATGGGTAAACAAGGATTACAGGCGGGGACTAAGCACTCAACACTGAGGGTCCCTGTGTTGCGAGTCAGTGTGGCGGATGTGTTGTTGCCTGCCCTCGCTACCTGGGTATGTCCCGGCAGGAAGTCAAGGATCCAGTTGCAGAGGTAGGTGTTCAGTCCCAGGGTCCTCAGCTTAGTGATGAGCTTGGAGGGAACTATGGTATTGAACGCTGAGCTATAGTAAATGAACAGCATTCTAACGTAGGTGTTCCTTTTGTCCAAGTGGGAAAGGGCAATAGAGGATGCGTCATCTGTGGATCTGTTGGGGAGGTATGCGAATTTGAGTCGGTCCAGGGTGTCTGGGATGATGGTGTGGATGTGAGCCATGACCAGCCTTTCAATGCATTTCATGGCTACAGATGTGAATGCTAGTCATTTACACAGGTTACCTTGGCATTCTTGTGCACAGGGACTGTGGTGGTCTGCTTGAAACATTTAGGTATTACAGACTGTTTCAGGGAGAGGTTCAAAATGTCACTGAAGACACTTGCCAGCTAGTCAGTGCTTGCAATGAGTACACGTCCTGGTAATCCGTCTTGCGGCCTTGTGAATGTTAACCTGTTTAAAGTTTTTACTCACATCGGCTACGGAGAGAGTGATCACACTGTCGTCTGGAACAGCTGGTGCTCTCAGGCATGGTTCAGTGATGCTTGCCTTGAAGCGAGTAGTGAAGGCATTTAGCTCGTCTGGTGGGCTTGCGTCACTGGGCAGCTCGTGGCTGGGTTTCCCTTTGTAATCAGTGATAGTTTGCAAATCCTGCCACCTCCGACGAGCAACAGAGCCGGTGTAGTAGGATTCTTAGTCCTGTAAGCGACAGCTGTAGCCTTTAGCTCAGTGCGGATATCGCCTGTAATCCAGAGACTGATGTGGTAAACTCCTCAATGTCATCGGATGAGTCCTGGAACATATTCCAGTCTGTGCTAGTGAAACAGTTCTGTAGCTTTGAAAAAGAAAAATTATAATAAAGACCTACTGGTAGAAATGAGGTAAGACGGATTTCAGTTTTCCTGCATCAAAATAACCAGCCACTAGGAGCCTCTGGATGTGCATTTTCTAGTTTGCTTATGGCCCTATATAGCTCGTTGAGTGCGGTCTTAGTGCCAGCATCGGTTTGTGGTGGTAAATAGAAGTCTACGAAAAATATAAATGAAAACTCTCTTGGTACATAGTTATTGACTCGTGAGGGGCAATGCTGTCTCATGGTGCAAACATCACCACTACAAAGGCCTTGCTCATCACAAATGGTCACAGAGGTTAGCTACTGCTTGTCTGCTGTAATATACACTGCTCAAAAAAATAAAGGGAACACTTAAACAACACAATGTAACTCCAAGTCAATCACACTTCTGTGAAATCAAACTGTCCACTTAGGAAGCAACACTGATTGACAATAAAATTTCACATGCTGTTGTGCAAATGGAATAGACAACAGGTGGAAATTATAGGCAATTAGCAAGACACCCCCAATAAAGGAGTGGTTCTGCAGGTGGGGACCACAGACCACTTCTCAGTTCCTATGCTTCCTGGCTGATGTTTTGGTCACTTTTGAATGCTGGCGGTGCTTTCACTCTAGTGGTAGCATGAGACGGAGTCTACAACCCACACAAGTGGCTCAGGAAGTGCAGCTCATCCAGGATGGCACATCAATGCGAGCTGTGGCAAGAAGGTTTGCTGTGTCTGTCAGCGTAGTGTCCAGAGCATGGAGGCGCTACCAGGAGACAGGCCAGTACATCAGGAGACGTGGAGGAGGCCGTAGGAGGGCAACAACCTAGCAGCAGGACTGCTACCTCCGCCTTTGTGCAAGGAGGAGCAGGAGAAGCACTGCCAGAGCCCTGCAAAATGACCTCCAGCAGGCCACAAATGTGCATGTGTCTGCTCAAACGGTCAGAAACAGACTCCATGAGGGTGGTATGAGGGCCCGACGTCCACAGGTGGGGGTTGTGCTTACAGCCCAACACCGTGCAGTACGTTTGGCATTTGCCAGAGAACACCAAGATTGGCAAATTCGCCATTGGCGCCCTGTGCTCTTCACAGATGAAAGCAGGTTCACACTGAGAACATGTGACAGACGTGACAGAGTCTGGAGACACCGTGGAGAACGTTCTGCTGCCTGCAACATCCTCCAGCATGACCGGTTTGGCGGTGGGTCAGTCATGGTGTGGGGTGGCATTTCTTTGGGGGGCCGCACAGCCCTCCATGTGCTCGCCAGAGGTAGCCTGACTGCCATTAGGTCCCGAGATGAGATCCTCAGACCCCTTGTGAGACCATATGCTGGTGCGGTTGGCCCTGGGTTCCTCCTAATGCAAGACAATGCTAGACCTCATGTGGCTGGAGTGTGTCAGCAGTTCCTGCAAGAGGAAGGCATTGATGCTATGGACTGGTCTGCCCGTTCCCCAGACCTGAATCCAATTGGGCACATCTGGGACATCATGTCTCGCTCCATCCACCAACGCCACTTTGCACCACAGACTGTCCAGGAGTTGGCGGATGCTTTAGTCCAGGTCTGGGAGGAGATCCCTCAGGAGACCATCCGCCACCTCATCAGGAGCATGCCCAGGCGTTGTAGGGAGGTCATACAGGCACGTGGATGCCACACACACTACTGAGCCTCATTTTGACTTGTTTTAAGGACATTACATCAAAGTTGGATCAGCCTGTAGTGTGGTTTTCCACTTCAATTTTGAGTGTGACTCCAAATCCAGACCTCCATGGGTTGATAAATTGGATTTCCATTGATTATTTTTGTGTGATTTTGTTGTCAGCACATTCAACTATGTAAAGAAAAAAGTATTTAATAAGATTATTTCTTTCATTCAGATCTAGGATGTGTTGTTTAAGTGTTCCCTTTATTTTTTTGAGCAGTATATATACAGTAAGTTGTCATGACGTTGGCCTGTGGGTAAGGTTTATGACCCCCCCCATAAATACCTTTCTCCCTTCCCCTCTCTGACCCTACTGAAGGACTTGAATAGCCTGTGTTAAATATAGAGAGTCTGGGAACATCAAACAAATGGGGAAAGGAACCATATTTTGGTAATAAAACCAGTTGGAAATATGCTTTGGAACGTAATGAGTAGGGATGTCAGTTCGTTGTTATCTGAGACATTATGACTGATGACAGGACGACATAAACTGTACCTGAGAAAGTATACACCCTCTAGTTATCAGAGTAACATGGAATTGTTATGCAATTGAAATGTTTGATATTGAAATTGTTTTTTAGGAGATTAAATGTAATTTTAGCTTCCAAATGAGAGATTTGGGTTTTCATAAGGAAAGTGCCCTGCTTGATCAGTGGCCCACCCCTGTGAAGAGGAGGGGTTATAAACGATGAAACACATCCTTCCCCCCTCTCCACTATGTAAGCCTTTGACGAAAAGATAACCAGGTTGTTCCAGTACGGGAGGTCTGCAGCCTCTACGTTAGAAGGACACACATGTCAAGTACAGAACTAAGCCAACCTCGGCGTGAGCTTTGGTGGCGAATGGTATGAACTTTGAGCTTATTCACTACAGAAGTGATACTTCCTAGCCGTTGAGTTAGCAGCGGCCGCTGTAGACGTGGGCTAGGAAAGGACGGACGACGGATCCAGTCTAACAACCAGACGAAGATACCACCACGTATCCAATTTACCACCAGAGACATTCTTCCGAGTTTACAGGAAGATCTGTTCGCCAACCCGGCCAGCATCTACGACCAATCTACCGAAGCGCAGCTCAGAGTAAATATTTATTGCATTTTCCTTTTCCAAATGGGCGGTAATTTAGAATGCATAAGATACTGTATTTACGATAGCATAGCTGCTGTTTCTTTGTTCCTAAATCTTCCCGCTCTTTCATTCAAGCCCAACCCCCTTTCCTTTGTGTAACCAGCCATCATGTATGACATCATTTGTATTCGGTGTATTTGTAATTCTGTGTGATTAGTTTAGGTATTTAGTAAATAAATAATTAAACCCAATTTTGTATTGCTGATTCAACTTGTTAGCCAGGGTTCGTGAAGATAGCCAAGAATTTACAACTTTCATTATGAGACTGAAAATAAGATAAGGGTAACCCTTATATTGACTGCTATCGATGTAAAATATTACTAAGTATTTTAAGAGTTTATTCGGAAGATAACGGCTCTATAAACGTTATTCCGTGGTGCCCTGACTTTCTAGTTAATTACATTTACATGATTAGCTTAATCAGGTAATATTAATTACAGAGAGAATTTTATAGGTTAGCATGTCATATCACTTAATCCGGCATAGCCAAAGACACGACAAAGTCATGGATGGTAGTATACCCAAAGCTATCTGCCTTTTAATGGTTTGATACAGTATAATGACCTCCTGTCCACTATGTAATGATGAATGGAGGGAGTGTCCCTAATCACGGATCTTCACGGACCTCAATGAGGGATTAGACAGAGACATCCCTGTGAGGGTTCAGTGAGTCAGGTCAGAAATCCCTGGTCTGCAGATATGTGAAACATGATCTGCACTCAGAGAGGGAGCACCTGCAGAGCCAAATATGTCAGATTGGAATAAGAGAGAGGAGATCAAGGTGCAGCGTGGTAAGTGCTCATAGTAATGTTTATTATAACTCAGAACACTAGATCAAAACAACAATCAAAGGAAAACGAAGGTCACGTTCTGCAGGCTAAACTGAACTGTACAAAAATAAGATCCCACACTGAAAGGGAAAAAGGGCTGCCTAAGTATGATTCCCAATCAGAGACAACGATAGACAGCTGCCTCTGATTGGAAACTATACTCAGCAAAAAAAAGAAATACAATGACATAGAATGCCCACCCCATATCACACCCTGACCTAACCAAACAGAGAAAAACGGCTCTCTCAGGTCAGGGCGTGACAGCAGCAAGATGGATTGAGCTGCACGCTTTCCCCTCTGATTCTGCCAACTGATAGGAAGGGAGCCAATTTCAGATGCAATAGCTCAGATATGAGTGATGGCGCTCTCTCTAACAGACTGAGAGCATGCAAGTCAAGTCAATCGTCATGTTACAATCTTCACACGTTGTTAAAATAACTTTCAGTTCCCTTCACTTATAGTGGGGCTCACGCAAGGGTCATGGAGAGATTGTAATCTAGGTTGCAAGAACATTGTTATTTATTACACCCAACTATTGCAACACGATTCGGTAAAACAACCATTGAGCAAGATAAGGAGCCATGTGCACTTGCCATGTTGGCAATGTAATAATTAAGGAGAAGCAAACTTTAGCCTGGTTCTAAAATCAGCCTTGGTTGAGGCCCTGAACATCCCTATGATAACAAGATGCTGCTGAGAGTTTTGCTCCCTGTGTTGGCAGAAGTTGTTGCCACTGGTCAGGGGACTGCAATCACCAGCTCTGTTTGTGTGTGTGTGTGTGTGTGTGTGTGTGTGTGTGTGTGTGTGTGTGTGTGTGTGTGTGTGTGTGTGTGTGTGTGTGTGTGTGTGTGTGTTTGTTTGTGTGTTTGTGTGTTTGTTTGTGTGTTCAGCAAGAACAATATGTGTGTGCTGTGTTGAAACAGTTAGCATTCAGTAAGTTACAGCTCTTCTGTCATCAGCCCTCCACAACTCCCCAAATGGAAATGGGTGCACCTAGGCAAGTTTATCAGTGTCTTTAGGCGGACAATTTCAAGATGTTATAGGCAAGAAACAAGGGAAAGAGAGTATAGGTAAAGTTTACCTGATGAGAATGGCCACTCCGACATCATCACAGTTCTGGTAGACTGTGGCCCAGGTGTCCTTGATCATCTCTCTCTCTGAGTCACAGAGTGGGTCTAGGCGCTCCAGGCGATCTGCCTTTACCTCTCCCTGCTGCCTCTCCATCCAGGAGTCTATAGTGCTGCAGGAGTGGTGTGTTGAAGACAGGTGATAAGATCCCCAAGAACACAACCCCCACCCAGTTCCCTTTGTTTAGTCTCTCTCGTTCAAACAATCCCCTTTTTATTACCCTTCTCTTGCTGAGAGACCCTCTGTCCCGTCTCAACCTTTTCTGAGTGAGTGAATGAGGAACACTAAAAAGCAAGAGGAAGAGCGCGCACACAGAGTGAGGAGGAGCCACACACTCTCTCTCCCCCCTCTCTCTTTCTCTCCCCTCTCCCTCCCCACCCAATTTGGTACTTGCCTATTTTCTGTTTTTGTGTGTTCATCAAATCAAATTTTATTGGTCACATACACATGTTCAGCAGATGTTATTGTGGGTGTAGCGAAATGCTTCGTGTGTGTGTATGGGAGGGGATATTGAGAGGAAAAGCATTCAGATTTTTCAAGAGTAATGTGAAAAACAGTTAACAGCTATAGGGCATTGTGAAAATGATCTGCATTAGACAAAATGTTATGTTTGCTCTCATATGAACACAGATAAAGAGCATTGCTCAAAAGATTAAGGTATGCTAGAAATGGAGAAGTCTTTTGTTGGTTTAGTTTTCCTCCATAAAAAAGGAAAGATCATATCAGTAACTAGAATTTTATTTCTGTTGTGCACAGGTACACTCCCTGAAGTATCAAGTATCTCTCGTTCAAACAATCCCCTTTTTATTACCCTTCTCTTGCTGAGAGACTCTGTCCCCTCAACCTTTTGAGTGAATGAGGAACACACTAAAAAGCAAAAGGAAGAAAGCGCACACACCTCTCTCCACCCAATTTGGTACTTGCCCATTTTCTGTTTGTGTGTTCAAATTTTATTGGTCACATACACATGCTCAGCAGGTGCTATTGTGGGTGTAGCGAAATGCTGCGTGTGTGTGGGGATATTGAGAGGAAAAGCATTCAGATTTTTCAAGAGTAATATGTTGTAACGGCTGTCTGAAGTAGTAGACCAAGGTGCAGCGTGGAATTTGTTAATCTTTTATTTTAGATGAAAAAGGCACTTCAAAGAAAAACAGACGACAGCCAACCAGTCCTGTCAGGTATCCTAACACACTAAACAGAAAACATCTACCCACAAAACCCAAAGGAAAAACATGCTGCTTAAGTATGACTCCCAATCAGCAACAACGATGTACAGCTGTTCCTGATTGGGAGCCATACCCGGCAGAAACAAAGCAATCCCCAACATAGAAATACAGACATAGAATGCCCACCCAAATCACACCCTGACCAAACCTAAATAGAGACATAAAAAGGCTCTCAGGTCAGGGCGTGACAGTACCCCCCCCCCCCAAAGGTGCGGACTCCGGCCGCAAAACCTGAACCTATAGGGGAGGGTCTGGGTGGGCATTTCTCCGCGGTGGAGGCTCTGGAGCTGGACGCAGACCCCGCTCCACCACTGGCTCACCCCTCTTCACTGGCTCCCCTAGAGCGTGATCTCCTGCCGCCGACCACGGACTGGGGACCCTCGCAGCGGGCCCCGGACTGGAGGGCGACTCTGGCTGCTCCGGACAGGCGGGCGACTCTGGCGGTGACTCTGGCTGCTCCGGACAGGCGGGCGGCTCCGGACCGGCGGGCGGCTCTGGCGGCTCCGGACCGGCGGGCGGCTCTGGACCGGCGGGCGGCTCTGGACCGGCGGGCGGCTCTGGACCGGCGGGCGGCTCTGGACCGGCGGGCGGCTCTGGCGGCTCCGGACTGGCTCTGGGCACAGGCCTCACCAGGCTGGGGAGACATGCAGGAGGCCTGGCTCTGGGCGCAGGCACAGGACTCACCAGGCTGGGGAGACATGCAGGAGGCCTGGTTCTGGGCGCAGGCACAGGATAGACTGGGTCCTGAAGATGCACTGGAGGTCTAGAGCGCACAGCCTGCACAACCCGTCCTGGCTCGATGCCCACTCTAGCATGGCACTTGCGGGGGGCTGGGATGTAGCGCACCGGGCTATGAGCGCGCACTGGAGACACTACCGCATAACACGGTGCCTGACCAGTACCACGCCGCTTCCGGTAAGCACGGGGAGTTGGCTCAGGTCTAACGCCTGACTCCGCCAATCTCCCCGTGTGCCCCCCCCCCTGCCTCTTCACCTCCACCTGCTGCCCCGGCAGGTTGTTGCATTGGTCAAATAGCTGTTCCCAAGTCCAGTCTATTCTTGCCTCCAATACTTCCAGCGGCCAGGATGCCATCTCCTCCCGAGCACGCTGCTTCCTCCACTCCTGGTGCTGCTCCCCTCCACGCTGCTTGGTCCGTTTTTGGTGGCTAGATCTGTAACGGCTGTCTGAAGTAGTAGACCAAGGTGCAGCATGGAATTTGTTCATCTTTTATTTTAGATGAAAAAGGCACTTCACAAAGAAAAACAGACAACAGCCAACCAGTCCTGTCATGTATCCTAACACACTAAACAGAAAACATCTACCCACAAAACCCAAAGGCAAAACATGTTGCTTAAGTATGACTCCCAATCAGCAACAACGATGTACAGCTGTTCCTGATTGGGAGCCATACCCGGCAGAAACAAAGCAATCCCCAACATAGAAATACAGACATAGAATGCCCACCCAAATCACACCCTGACCAAACCTAAATAGAGACATAAAAAGGCTCTCTCAGGTCAGGGTGTGACATATGTGAAAAACAGTTAATAGCTTTAGGGCATTGTGAAAATGATCTGCATTAGACAAAATGTTATGTTTGCTCTCATATGAACACAGATAAAGGGCATTGCTCAAAAGATTAAGGTATGCTAGAAATGGAGAAGTCTTTTGTTGGTTTAGTTTTCCTCCATAAAAAAGGAAAGATCATATCAGTAACTAGAATTTAATTTCTGTTGTCCACAGATACACTCCCTGAAGTATCAAGTTGCACATTTACAAACCTCGACATTTCATGGCTTGTTTACTGTTGGCAGTGTTATCTCCAGACATGTCTTGTTATGAGTTAAGTTTGATCCTCCTTTTTCTTTTGAGATTGTGCTTTGACATTGGTGTAGAAGTTACCTTATTATCTCACAATCTCCTTCTTTCCGTCCTTGTGGTTTGGTAATAATAGATACAGTAACAACAGAAGGGGTTGGGGACCTAATCAACAAGAGACTTGTGGATTGGATGTGTAAGCAGAAAGTAGGTTACATGGGAGTCAAGGAGTCAAACAAATCACTATCATATAAGGGTTACAAGCTTGAGCTGATACATGTTCAACACCTTGCTTTGTGAGGTCCAATTCCAGTAAGAGTTCTTCTAAACTTCTCCATCAAGGAAAGCAATGTAACACATGAAAGATGTCCATAGAGAGGACAGTTTTTCACTTGTACTTTTTCATATGAGAGGGGTAGATGTTTTGCAAGATATAAACTTGAAAGAATTTGACATCTCAATAAAGTAGTGTGAACTTGAACATATACCCAAGGATTAAGGGCAGGTTTGCTGGGTGTGGACGTTGTCTTGTCAATGAGAAATATATGGGGAATAGGTTTGTCAAGCGGTGAGCAGTGCAAGCTGGAGCATGTGCCACTGTGACTCTGTAATTGATATTGTGAATTTGATACACTGGACTGACTGTTCTCCACATGATGCTAATGATCTTCCAGAGTCTTCAGTAGGCTTTACTTTACACTCACAAGACACGGCTTGCAAAGTGTTTCACATAAAAAAGATCTTTGTTACAGCACTGATCTTTCTCTTTATGTTATGGCATATTAGTGTGTAGCCCAAACTGTTTGGATGCTACAGACAGAAGTTGGCAGATCGCCCAAAACGCTTGAGAACACTATTGTGTTCATGAGAGTCTTATCTTCCCATAGAGAGGTCCTAATCGTTTTCTAGGCCAAACCGTTTGGACGCTACAGACGATTTTGTGAGAAGACCGATTTTCGGGATATCTCATGGTCTGACAAACACCGCTCTAGCCTGGTCTCCTTCACCGCAGATGTGGAAGTGCGACATAGGCAAATGCGGTGGATTGAGACACATCCAATGAAAAAAAAAAATCAGATCTCTAGCTTAAACTGACAGCTTTTGACGTTTATTTATTTATTATTATGCTAATTAGATTTCCACAGGGGCGCTGACATCAACCTTAGGGGGTGACGGATTTTGATGGGCATTTTTTTATTATGTTACTTAGATTAACGCAGGGGTCTGATTAAAACTTGACAGTTGTTGACCTCTTGCGGTTATTTTGAGCAATTGCAAGAAAAAAACAAATGCGCAGGAACCACCCACACACACAGACATCACAGGTGCTAAAATGTTTCCATGCTTATTTTATACATAGCCTAAAGGAAAACATGAATGTATTGTTTTTGGGTGTCCTTTGTAGGATAGATAGATCAGAGATGTCCTGTCAACACAGCAGTAGTGCATCACATCAGCACTATCCGCATGATGATTTCTGCAAGAAGCAAATCAGATGTTCAACTAAGCTCCTGACTTCAAGCCCAAAGTTCGGCAGTTGGCGATATTGAATCATTTCATTTTACCGTCCAAACGCATTGTATGCAGCCGGCAATACATTCGTATCCCTAGTGGACCTTTTTGTACCTGAAACATTCTCCATTAAGGCTGCATAGGCTTCACCTTCCTCATTAGCTTTATTTAATGGAGAGAAAGGCAGAAAAAGATTGGGAAAATATGTGTACTTTCTTAATAAAAAAACCCGCCCTGCTAAAGTGGCTAAATGTTAATCCCGGATGGCTAAATGTTAATCAGGCTGCAGCAGTCTGTTTTTTCACCCCTAACCTAATAGAGCCCCACAGTGGAGTTGTCATAATACAAATAGAACGTAGTTGTCAAGCAGGGAAATGGTTCCAATCATTTTTACACTATTCGTTTTTCCCATAGGGGATTTTAGAAACACTTAAAATAAGGGCTGTGTTTCGTGTAGGCTTACATTGGCATTATGTTTTGATAACCATGTAACCATGTATCAAAATATTCAGCTCTATTTATTCTCATATAATCGAAAAAGCTAATTAGCATCAAAGTAGACATCATGCAAGACTACAAATCCCTGCTTGCTCATGACTGATCTTTTCGACTCATTCAGTCAAAATAACAAAAGTTTTGACTAATTTCGTTCATTTGAGTAAGTAATGCCCAGAGCACGCAGGACCACCGACCAGCAAATGATGAACTAAAAACTCCAAGGAGTTATGATTCTTACAAGCCTCTCATTCACATCTCATAAATCCAGCCCAGTGGTGCAGTGGTCTAAGGGCTGCATGTCAGTGCAAGAGGTGTCACTACATTACCTGGTTCAAATCCAGGCTGTATCATCTCTGGCTATGATTGGGAGTCCCATAGAATGGTGCACAATTGGTCCAGTGTTGTCTGGGTTTGGCTGGAGTGGGCCATCATTCTAAATAAGAATTTGTTCTTAACTGACTTTCCTGGTTAAATAAAATACAACATTAGAATAAGATGGACGGTGAAATGAAACGACTCAATATCGCTGTCTGCCGGCCTTTGGGCTATTTGACTCCCAGTGCAGGAATTTATATAACTAATTGATTAAAAAACAGTCCCGTTTCCAACTAAAAATACATACATTGCTAACTCAACTAATAACAGGTGGCAGGTCTGTCAAATAAATAAAAAAATACTTTCCCCAGATTGGTATTTTGATTCGGTTCAGGATTCTTTTTTTGTGGTTTAGTTCATCTCTTGCACAGCCAGCCAACCACACACAGTCAGACAGACAGCAAAGCTAAAGAGGAGCTAGCCGCAAGCAATTTATTTTACTCAACTCTCAACTATCTTGGGAGATTATATTTATACTGGATTTAATAAGGTCTAATAATAACAAAGTGCATTTTAACATCAACGTCGCACGTTTTTGTATCTTTCTTCGTATGACTACCTAACAGTTAGCTTAGCTTGCTAGCAAGCTGCAAGTGTGGTAACGTTAGTTTGAGAAGAAGCTAACTAGCGGTTTACACAGGTGCTAGCTAGCTAACCAGCTGCCAGAATGAATGTCGCAAAAAGTGGTTATCGGGTCTTCTCTGCCAATTCTACTGCAGCATGTACAGAACTAGCCAAGAAGATAACTGAGTATGTATATTTTATTGTTCTAGCTAAATGTACGTGTTATGATAGATAGCTAACCAGATAATGTTGCTAGCTAGCTCGCTAAAATGTGTATGCTGGTGTTTGCAGGTGCATGGCCACATATGAAGTCATTTGAATTTAGCCAGATGTCATTAATCTATTGGGTTTATGAGTTGGTCATTTCCTAGATGTTGACAATGACATTCAGAGGCTTAAGGGAATTGATTTAATGTGAGACAATGTTGGGTGTCTCGGCTTAGTGAAACTGGGAACTGTCTGTTAGTGACATTGAAACAGGGAGCGAGTGCCTGTGATCTAGCTGAACTCTTCCCATGTCTAGATATGCAAGGTAGTGGGCCCACTGTCTCTGAATTACAATGTGACACATTACACAATTTTACTTGGGTATCAAATGGTAGAGGTACAGCAGACTTAGTCAGAGTGGGATCAGTTTCCATGCAGGGCCTCTGTCCTGTCTGAAAAAGACATCACAGTGTCATACCTCTTGTACTGATTTGTCTGGTGTGTTTTTTCACAGACGACTAGGAGTTGAATTGGGCAAGTCGGTGGTATATCAAGAGTCCAATAGAGGTGAGTTGAAACTAATTATGTATATAACGGGAGGCTGATGAGGGGAGGACAGCTCATAATAATTTGAATAATAACATGGGAACCAGGTGTTTGATACCTTTCCATTGACTCAGTTCTAGACATTATTATGAGCCATCCTCCTCTCAGCAGCCTCCACTGCTATACAGTGCATTCGGAAAGTATTCATACCCCATCACTTTGTTACGTTACAGCCTTATTCTAAAATTGATTTACATTTTTTTTTATAAATCCTCATCAATCTACACACAATACCCCATAATGACAAAGCGAAAACAGGTTTTTAGAAATGTCTGTAACTGTATTACAATTTTGAAGCTGACCCTTTGCTATGAGACTCAAATGTTTCTAGAACTTGATTGGAGTCCACTTGTGGTAAATTCAGTTGATTAGACATGGAATGGCACACACCTGTCTATATAAGGTCCCTCAGTTGACAATGCATGTCAGAGCAAAAACCAAGCCATGAGGTCGAAGGAATTGTCCGTAGAGTTCAGAGACAGGATTGTGTTGAGGTACAGATCTGGGGAAGGGTACCAAAACATTTCTGCAGCATTGAAGGTCCCCAAGAACACAGTGGCCTCTATCATTCTTAAATGGAAGAAGTTTGGAACCACCAAGACTTTACATAGAGCTGGCCACCTGGCCAAACTGAGCAATCGGGTTGAAGGGCCTTGGTCGGGGAGGTGACCAAGAACCCGATGGTCACTCTAACAGAACTCCAGAGTTCCTCTGTGGAGATGGGAGAACCTTCCAGAAGGACAACCATCTCTGTAGCACTCCACCAGTCAGGCCTTTATGGTAGAGTGGCCAGACGGAAGCCACTCCTCAGTAAAAGGCACATGACAGCTCGCTTGGAGTTTGCCAAAAGGCATCTAAAGAGTCTCAGACCATGAGAAACAAGATTCTCTGGTCTGATGAAACCAAGATTGAACTCTTTCCCCTGAATGCCAAGCGTCATGTCTGGAGGAAACCTGGAACCACAGGGGCGAATGTTCACCTTCCAACAGGACAACGACCCATAGCACAAAGCCAGCAGGAGTGGCTTCGGGACAAGTGTCCTTGAGTGGCCCAGCCAGACATTGAGTGGCCCAGCGAGAGTCTGGACTTGAACCCGATCGAACATCTCTGGAGAGACCTGAAAGTAGCTGTGCAGCAACGTTCCCCATCCAACCTGACAGAGCTTGAGAGGATCTGCAGAGAAGAATGGGAGAAACTGCCCAAATACAGGTGTGCCAAGCTTGTAGCGTCATACCCAAGAAGACTCAGGGCTGTAATTGCTGCCAAAGGTGCTTCAACAAATTATTGAGTAAAGGGTCTGAATACTTATGTAAATGTGATATTTCTGTTTTTTATTTGTAATACATTTGCACATTTGTAAACTTTTTGGGGGGTTTTTCATTATGGGGTATTGTGTGTAGATGGGGGAGAAAAAAAATATTTAATCAATTTTAGATGAAGGTTGTAACGTAACAAATGTGGAAAAAGTGAAGGGGTCTGAATACTTTCCGAATGCACTGTATAAATCATTGGTTGAAACCAGGCGTTGGAACCAAAATTATTTCCCAATTGTTTCGTTCTGAACAGAACCATCATTTTTATTTTTCGTTCTGTTGAACTGTTCCGACAGCAAAATTAATGTGAACCGTTTCTAACCCCCAAAAACGGTTTATATCATTCATTTCTGTTCCTTTTTAAACCTCTGAAATTGATAGATTTTTTAAAAACATTTAGTTCGACATTAAATCACCACCAATTAGTGAGGATAGAATAGCTTGCTATGGAGCGGGCAAGCTATTTACATGGATTGGACAGGCAAGTGTAGGGTGCTAGATGGGACTGAAATTGAGAGCGAGAGAAGGAAGAGGAGGCTTGGCTTGACGCGCTGGGCATCTTGTTGTTTTGACATGTTTTATCTGAATTAGGCCCACGGAATTATACTCACGGAGGAGCGGCTTCCATGAATTAACTTTGAATGTCTGACCTTCAGAGAGTTGACTGTTGGACCAGAGCTAGCTAACCAGCTTGTGTGTGCAGAGAGGCACCAGAATTAAAATAAAAACATGTCTTACCTTTTTGTAGTCTGAGTGACAGAGTGAGGGCTTTGCATAGGCACTTTGTTGCATTTTTTGTGGGACAGGGAAAAAAATGCCTGGAACATAAAATAATGTTTTTAACCGGTTCCCATACTTTTAAAATAACTGTTCTGTTCCGGAACAGTATAGATCACGTTCGTTCACGATTCTGTTCCTCCAAAAAACAAACATTTGTTCTGTTCCCTGAACCAGTTCCAACTCCTAGTTGAAACCCAGTCACTCTGCCTACTCTGCTAACACAAAGAACAACTTATTTGTTTGGCCTGATGCAAATCATTTTTCTCTTTTGGAAAACATGACATGTTACAGATAAGTGTTTACAATGGCTTGATAATTATGCCTGAACTGAGTGTTATGCCCTAGTTGACATAAACAAGTCTAGGCACATTTGGGGAGCTGTAAGTGTAAAGTTAGCATTTTACCCACACTTGCTGTTGATTCAACTTTATGTGACCCATGATAGAGACCAGAGTAGACGTGAAGGAATCTGTTCGCGGCCAAACTATCTTCATCATCCAGACCATACCCAGGTGAGTAGACTGAAATATGTAATCTCCTCCACACTTCTGTGTCTAGGACACGCACACACCTATACTGTGTGTGTAATGTTGTGCGGCCCAAAGGACTATGCATATCAATCTATGTTGTAGGAGGGGTATTCACACAGTCATATCACGTGTTAGGTTGCATTACCCATATTCAAACCTGTTTGATTCACACTATAAATCAGGCACAAGCTCATCTACCATAATATGAATAGCTACCAGTGTTATTAATAGCCATCCTCTTATCTGTCATCTGACTTGGCGTGCACAAGCTGTACTGAGCATATGTTGTTGCCCTCTGCTGGAGAGTTGCTCAGCATGAGTTTGCACTGACCACACCATAAATGTGACCATTTTGTTATTGACACTTTTCCCTTATTTTAACCAGAGATGTCAACACGGCCATCATGGAGCTGCTGGTCATGGCCTACGCCCTTAAGACCTCCTGTGCAAAGAACATCATTGGGGTCATTCCCTATTTCCCCTACAGCAAGCAGTGCAAGATGAGAAAAAGGGGTTCCATAGTGTGCAAGCTGCTGGCTTCCATGCTAGCCAAAGCAGGTAATTACAGCCTGTATGCAAGTGTTAACAGTTTTCTGTTTAGATTGCCCTTGACCATCTGTGTTAAAGGAAAATGTATACATTTTTCAACTTCATATTTGTAATCTTCAGCCCCACCCCAACATCAACATATGTGAAAATGGCACGTTGTTTTGTTTTGTGGGGAAAAAATATAGAGGAAGATAAATGTTTCCAATGACGTCAGCGGTGTGCATCACGTGATTTTAACCAATAATGAGTAGGCATTGACTTCTAATTGTCTACTAATTGGTTGATGATGTCATTGGAAGCACTTATCCACCTATCTTTTTTACTACAAAACAGAAACGTGCCATTTTCACGTGTTGATGTTGGGGTTGTGCTGGAGAAGAATTTGAAGTGGAAAATGTTTAACATTTTTTAAACTTGCCACTGTGGCTGATTTCTCATTCTGCACCCTCTCTTAAAAGCAGTCTGTTATTTCTTCAGTCTCTTTTCTCATCCTCTCTCTTTCTCCTTCCAGGTTTAACTCACATCATCACCATGGACTTACATCAGAAGGAGATCCAGGGCTTCTTCAGTTTTCCAGTGGACAACCTGCGTGCCTCCCCCTTTCTGCTTCAGTACATCCAGGAGGAGGTAACCATCTCACTGTAGCTCATGTGCCATTCCAGGTAGTAAAGTTGTAAGATAGTAAACTACACACAGCAGCCTATTCGATGTAAAATGTGGGCTTCTCTCACTTCCCTTCAGGTCCCAGATTACAGAAACGCCATTATTGTTGCAAAGTCACCGTCTGCTGCTAAGAGGTAACATACTATTTAGTTACAGAGGCCTGGAGTGTGATCATCTAATGTAAATAATGTAAAAGCGTGTCTGCATTTCTCCAGTGTTTTCTTGCTGTCTTTCAGAGCTCAGTCCTATGCAGAGCGACTGCGTTTGGGCCTGGCAGTGATGCATGGCGAGGCTCAGTGTTCAGAGTCTGACATGGCGGACGGACGACACTCTCCCCCCTGTGTCCGTAACACCTCAGGACACCCTGGGCTGGAGCTGCCTTGTAAGACCTCTCTAGAAGCCCTATATAGCTTATAGCTTGGTAACTAGCCAGGTGTAGTTGTAGTCAGTCTGCCATCAGATCAAATTGAAACCGTATCTTTGTCTGTAGCTTCCCCAATTCTTTAGTGTTGGTCAGGCTGTGTCTGTAAGATCTAGATGGATGCATAGATTCCTGTACTCGTCAATGGTTGCATCCAAAAATATGTTTAGTGTAGTGTGAAATGTTCAAGTCTCTGAATTATTTGAATCATTATTTCAAACCCCCAAAATATCCATGGCAAAATCCTCATCATATGGATTTAATGTCCGCACCCACAGCTTCATAAGTGATGATTCTGCTATAACCATTTTAACACCTGACATTATTTTTAAAGGATCTTGAATTGTGTAGCCTATTTACTGCACGTTCTAATTCCACAGATACACTGCCTCTACTAATGTTGCGACCTTAGCCTCCCTAAAATGTAAAGGCATTCATACCAAATCGTTTTAGAATGGTTTGCATGTTTAAAAATGACATTTTGAATAAGAGAACATACATTTTCTTTTTCATTTTGAGAGAATGGCACTAACTTAATATTGGATATGTCTCATTTTCTCAGTACATTTGTGGTAAGGCTGTTAAAACAGTTGGGTCTGACAAAACAGGGTCAGACTTTCTGTCTGGGCTTTGTGTCATTGGCAAATGACTCCAGAGTATTTATTATGCCCAACTGGCTATGTCCCCCTTCAGCTTTAGTGTTTTTAATAATATTTGTATTATTTACTTAATTTATTATCCTTGACTTTAAAAATCCTCTTATTGTAAGCCTTGGTCAGTTGCAAACTGTCCTACACATTTCTTGAATGAATAAGCTTAGAGGAATGGTTTTGGATTCTTCACGGGTTAGCTTTTAAGATTTTGCTTCCTGTAAGAGGATTTTCCCAGTCCTGGCTTCATGTCTTCGTAGTCTGTTATGTCGAGTCTCTGTGGATGTGTGTTAACGTGGTGTTTATTTGTTGATAATAGCTGGCAGCAAACAACAAGCTCCGTTCCCAGGCATAGAGCTCCCAAGTACGACCGTAAACTTAATTCCCTTTTGACCACCAAATGGTTCCTCTCCAAATGGTTCCTAAATGCGTGCATGTAGTGATCAAGGGTTTTCGAATCATCTTGCCAACAAACAGTCTTAAGTGCATGGTCCTCAGTTGTGATTGAGGAAAGCATAACAAAGACAATCAATGGACCAATTACAAATGATATGGATCAGTTAGTTGATGTGGTCTAGTGCTACAGATCCATAGTGGATGTACTGACGCCTATGTACCCTCACTGCATACTGTAGATGAGATCCTCATCAGGAATGGATCAATGTCTTCCTTGATCCCCAGTCAGGTCTCCAGCAGTGTGCTGGAGGCAGAGACTCCAGCAGTGTGCTGGAGGCAGAGACTTCAGACTGTTCTGCAAGATGGCCTGAAAGCCCTCTGTTAGTTGCTTTGTGAGACTCTCTTCAATCATCTGACAAATGGAACCATTTCTCCCAGATACATGTTTTTATTTTCATCCGGACTCATCTTGCCAATCAACACGTCATGCTTCCCTATTGAAGCCTCGCGCGAAGGAGTCTGATTAACACCTGGCCTTCAGAAATGCATGTTTTGAATACTAATTAAGCATGCCTTTGTTATGTAGGCCTAATACATCATGATAGGAAGAGGAAACAGGATAATCCTTTTTTTCAGAATCTAAAGCAAAGATCCAGATTTTTGGGTGGGTGGCAACATGTTGTTCTTGTGTGTGCTGCTGAACACACAGTACAGAACACCACAGTAGGTCAGGTCAGGGTTATGTTGTGTTCACCCTCTTCCCTGCTGCCCATACAAACCAGTGGGCTGCTGAACACACAGTACAGAACACCACAGTAGGTCAGGTCAGGGTTATGTTGTGTTCACCCTCTTCCCTGCTGCCCATACAAGCCAGTGGGCTGCTGAACACACAGTACAGAACACCACAGTAGGTCAGGTCAGGGTTATGTTGTGTTCACCCTCTTCCCTGCTGCCACTACAAGCCAGTGGGCTGCTGAACACACAGTACAGAACACCACAGTAGGTCAGGTCAGGGTTATGTTGTGTTCACCCTCTTCCCTGCTGCCCATACAAACCAGTGGGCTGCTGAACACACAGTACAGAACACCACAGTAGGTCAGGTCAGGGTTATGTTGTGTTCACCCTCTTCCCTGCTGCCCATACAAACCAAAGAGCTGCTGTGTCACACACCTTGGGCCTTCCCACATTTAAATAACCATAAATCCTAAACGTGGACCCTACATGTCAATAACAACACATCTACTGGTTTGGGTGTGAATATGCAAATCTGATTATAACATCAAACCATGACTATCACATATTAGTTGTATTATAGCATATGTATTCCTTAGCACAGCAATGCTGGCTTCTAGCATCATTGAGAGGATTGCTGAGATCTTCAGGCTTTTCAACTCTTGCCTCACATATATCCAAGACAAGTTTATCTCTAACATATGTGTAGGCCTAACTATAGTTTTTACTAGATCATTTTGATTAATTTCTATATTCTACCTGAAAACATTCCAGGTAGTATCTCTTTAAGACTACAGAAGGTTTTAAGACCTAGTGGTGATGTTGATGCATTTTGAAAAGCTGAAATGTTCCAGTGCTTATTATTGCTTGTGTGTGGTCCCCTGTAAGGAAGGCATGTGTTCCAGGAAGGAATGTGTTCCTGGCATGAACCTGTGTTCCCTGCTCATCTCTAGCTTCCACTCCCACAATCAGCTTCCCCACTCTGGCTGGCTGATTGTCCATCCGCTGATTGTGTGCTTCCCCATTGACTGACAACAGTGGTGTTCAATAAGACAAACCTGGAACATTAGTAAGCGTGTGATTACCTCATCAGTGCTTGTCTGCCTCTATCGTTTTTGATGGATTAATGACAAGATTAGGTTGTGCATATTGCTACATGCAAACTGTTGCCAAATGTCTGCACTGAGCTCTGAGCAGACAGTGTGTTGTGGAGGCAATTTAATATCAGCGTCTGATTGGGTATGCTGGGTAAAAAGCCTGTCATTTTGATTATCCTTTTGCTGGAATGAGTTTGGCATTCCATTTAAATCTATAAGGGTATAATTGGGACAATTGACAGAATTTATCTAATTTCCCAGTTACATCTTATTTTGAAAAGAGAATGTTAATCAGTTACCCAGAAGGGGGGGAATTGCATGGAACATCAACTATTAATTGCAGAATACATAATCATAACAGTGATTGAAATTGGACTTTGTAATTGTGGAAATACTTTTTAACCCATTTTACCCAATCTACTCTGAGATGTATCCTCGTTAGTTTTACAGTTTATGCCTATGGATACTGTATGTGATGACTAGCAGTGACCAGTTCGTTCTTCCTTTTCAGTAATGATGGCCAAGGAGAAGCCCCCGATCACTGTTGTAGGAGATGTGGGAGGAAGAATCGCAATCATTGTTGTAAGAAATGTGCCCCTTTGTTTGGGCCATTTGTGATTTTGTCCTAGAAGGCCTGTGCTAAAATGAGCCACTTGAAATGAATTTGCAACATTTTGCCACATTGTATTTAATAACAGAATATGACAGCCTTAGATTATGCATGAAGGAACTACAGGCCTACATAATTTCCAATCCCGTGGTTGCCGTTCTTTCCCAGGATGACATCATAGACGACGTGGAGGACTTTGTGGCGGCAGCTGAGATTCTGAAGGAGAGAGGAGCTTATAAGATCTACATCATGGCTACACATGGGCTGCTGTCTGCCGATGCCCCCCGTCTTATTGAGGAGTCCGCCATCGACGAGGTGAGATACAGATGTAGGATCTTAATTTCAGACAGTCTGCTACAGCAGGAAAAGAATCCTGCAGCAACAGGAAATGTGGATTGTAATTAATAGACGTTTTTTGTAGGGGTTGATACATTTTTCATGAGGGAAAATCAAGTGGAAATGACAAACTTCAGAAGCCTTTTTAAACTTCAAATACACTACAAGTTTTAGATTTCCTGCATTACATTTCCTGCAACAGGGTGATCAAATTAAGATCCTACATCTGTAACAGCAGCCCTGTGTTCTGAATTTATCACTACATCTTGAATGGGGAAGTGCTCAGTTCCTCATCGTAAAAGCTTTTCAATCACTTTACAATAGAAAGGCAGTGGCAACACTTTCTATGTACCACCTGTGTGCAAGGTATTGCAACTTGATTCCTAGGATGTTTCGTCGCCTGTATAAAGGCTGTTATAAGATACGGTAGTCAGGCACAGTTCAGTCTGGGAATGAGACAAAATAGACCACGCCGACGAACGGTTGAAAGCAGTGGGTGGCCCGGCTATCCTATCGCCTTTGACCACAGTACATTGTCCATCATTCTCTATTTATTTCCAAGCGATTCTACATGTAATATCAACACTGTTCGTGGACACCCAGCAGGTGATCTAATGCACCAGGCCGACCTTCATTATGGTTTTTCGTCCTCTGATCCCTGTCTGTCTGCCCCCAAGGTGGTGGTGACTAACACCGTCCCTCACGAGGTACAGAAGCTCCAGTGTCCCAAGATAAAGACAGTGGACGTCAGTATGATCCTTGCCGAGGCCATCCGACGCATCCACAACGGGGAGTCCATGGCCTACCTGTTCCGCAACATCACAGTGGACGACTAGGCCAGAGACATAGGGTTGAGTCTGTGCTGGATGTGAGGTGTTCGGAGAAAGGCTGGTGGTATACACGCTATGGTCCCCTCCTCTCTCCATAGTGCTAGAAGTACATACTGTCCCTGTAGTCTGCACCTTCACACACAGCCTAGTTCAGATGACTAGGACGAGGGGGAGTACCGTCATCATATCCCCTCTTACAAACCAATAAAATGCATTTTCATCAGCTTTAGTGCCCGAAACATAACATGGAGTTGCTCAATAAAAGTGATAAAAGAAACAAAAGTAAAGAAATACTAAAAGGTTGATTTAATGTGCATATTTGTTGTCAGGTCATCTGTTTTTTTTGCCTTACTATGCTAAGGTCTGCCAAACCAGCAATGCATGAATTACTGTACCTCACCTCCATGGTAGTTTTGATGTCTTTTTTAATTCCTCCATGCTTCAAGATATGAAGGGATTTGTTATTTTGTTGGTTCACTGTTCACTATTTTGCCCACCTGAATAAAAGGTGTAGGGTGAGTGTTACGATGAAAACTATTATTTTGGGTCAAAAAACTCCAGGTCACTCTTGAACGTCTGAAGCTAGATAGAAAGTATGTAGATATTATAATGGACCGATATTTTTTTCAAACAACTGCGCTTTTTCTGGCCCACAAATTGCTTTTGAAAGAAATCTGTGCCGCCTTCTGATAAATGTTGAAATCCCAATGTGGCCCTCGAGCCAAAATGATTGCTCACCCCTGGTCTAGCCACTGTCAACATATCTAATGATGTCTTTTTCTTCAGTTCTCCGTTATGAAGGAGGGTGACTGTATTTCACTCTGTTTAAGTATCTTCCCAATAACATCACTTATTGCTTGAATCATTTCCTCCCACACCCCTGGCCCTCCAGGTCTACCGAGCACTGTGACTGCTTTGCATTTGGATGCAGGTGTGTTAATGCAAAACCTACTGAGAACAAAGCTAAAGGAACCCTAGTACAGCAGCTCCCCACCAGTTCTGTGTTCTGTGTGACACCTAAGCCTTGTGAATTCAGGCTGACTCACCAAATACATCTAGTAAGACCACATGTATTGTCTACCACCACACATTAGGCCACAGATTAGGAACTTTTGACCCACCATGTTTGAATCCCAAACACTGTCCTAGTCATTGTTACTGTATTGGTCCAGTCAGTCAACTATTCTCTGTGTAACTGTAACAAATGTCATGATTGCCACAGATTGTTGGGCAAACTGTATAACATCAGCTGGATATCTGAATGGATATAACCTTTTATATTAAAGGGGGATATGACATCCTGACTCTGAAGTAGACTTTCCTATAAAGTCTTGTTGCTTCTCATTGGCATTCAGAAAGACTGACAATATATGCATTATGTGTCCATGCTGAGGTCATGGTTTTGAATATAGAAATTGTAATCGTGACACTTTACCGTATAATGTATGGAATTGTGGTATCAACTTGCTGATCAGGAGGACTGAGATCTGTCATGATGAAAAGATGTGGACTAATAGTCAAACTGATGTTCAAGGGAAGTCGTGTCTGAACACTCTGTTGGAGCTTTAAGCTCAGGGAGATATGCTTCTGAGGCAAATGCATAATGTATGTGAAGAAAAAACGCTCTTAATGCTTGTGCCTATGTCTCTGGTACAGCAAAGTCTGCAAATGTAAATGTGTTGCATTCCGTTCGGCAGAACTTTCTCTTTACCATTCTTTGTTACATTTGTTGTTGACATTCGTTCCTTTGTTATCCTGTAGGATGTGCTAATTGTAAACCGCTAACTATACCTGTGTGTGGTACAGACATGAGGAAAGGTCCTTGGAGAGAAATAACTGTTGCTATGCCAACTCGTATCCATGTCTTCCGATAGCACATTGATTTGTTACTTCACCCTCGTTGTCTGATCTTGATGTAGCCTTTTTGTGAGTTTATGATTTAATCGAATAATTGGTTTCTGCATCCAATTTTTTGTAAGTTAAAATAAACCTTTGGCTTCATTTGTTTTTGCCAGACTTTTTATTGGTGAACAAAATTGTTATGTGTTTAATAATGTAACCAGTTACATTTTATTCTGGAGAATTCTAGTATCTCTAGTCTTAACAATCAATTTACTCTTCTGTTAAAATGAACCCTTCACATTATTCAGGTCAACCTTCATCAACCCTCATCAAATCCCAGAACTATTGATTTGTAGTTACACAATTATTTGACCATCGTACAATCCCAATATTGTCAGTTGTTATACTTGATCAGGGGAAAATACCATTGAGTTTTATCAACGCTTTGATCAGAGAACATTACTTCTGGTTTGTGTTGTAGTATAGCTACCGAATGCAGCGAGTGTACAGTATAATGAGACAACTTCTTCAGATGAAGTCAGGGACCCTTTACTTGTTCCAAACTTCTCAGGTTTCTACTCATCACTGAGGAGCTTTGACCAAGTCAAGGGGCAAAGACAGACTAGAAAACTCTTATCCCATGCAGTGGAGACATTGGTAAGGATGCACATGCTAAAATACTTCACCCCCACTCCTAAGAACTGTAAAAAGGTATGATAAAGACATGATAGACTAGTAATAGAATCTCTTTTAACTAGAAGTGCTGACTTCTGATGTTGGCCCTATGAAGTCTTGGATCACAGAAAATAATTTGCATGCATAATATTTAGGAGTTGTAAGTTAGCCCATCGCCTATAACTTAAATTGTACATTCTTTAAGTTTTGATAGATGGTAAACGGAAGCCCTTCCAACCCCGGAGAGAGTGGTACGCACCTGAGTGTGGGTCTCTGTCGGTGCGCGGTGGTGAGTGTGAACCAGCTGGTGTATTGACAGCTGTGTGTTTAAACAGGACTCAAAGAGGAACTAGAGTGTCACAGATCATAGGTCACTTCCTCGTCTGGGCAGAGGGAAACAATTCACCATGTCTCTGTGTGTGGCTGGAAAGGGGAAACATATTTCTGTGTGCATGTGTGCACAGTACTATATATTAGAATTATCACTAGAGCACAGTTGTTACAGTCTTAACTTTCATTAAGTACACTTATACTGGATTCTGATTGTTACGATGGAAACATTATCTGCAGGTAATTGTTGATATAGATAGCTACAGGAAGTCATATGCTAAATCTGAAATGTCCATGCAACCATATTATATAACTGAAATGATTTGTGTCAGGTTAATGATGCGCTGATCAGGAAAGTAGATCCTTATGTGAGAATTTCACACTCTTTTCATATGGAACCTAGACATGATTCCCTGCAGAATGTTTTCTGTTACTAGCCATGTCAATGATCTGGGCATTGGAGGAACAAGTTGACATCCTGCTGAGCAACACAAACAATGGTCTTTTGTCTGGCACAGTGAGAGGTTCCATAGTATTTTATTTCTGCTCTGGCCAGGTTTTGTATTTACTAACAGGTTTCCCCATAGATTTCAAGGTGCATTGTGTGACAGACAAGCAATGTCAAAAACATATAGGCCTACCACTAGAGGGTAATGTGAGACAACTTACTGTAACTGGTGACAGTTTAACATTTTTTATTTAACATTTTATTTAGCTAGGCAGGTCAGTTAAGGACACATTCTTATTTACAATGATGGCCTACCAAAAGGCCTCCTGCGGGGACAGGGGCTGGGATAAAAAAATATAATATCGGACCAAACACACATCACGACAAGAGACACCACAACACTACATAAAGAGAGACCTAAGACAACATAGCAAGGCAGTGACACATGACAACACAGCATGGTAGCAACATGACGACAACAACATGGTAGCAACACAACATGGCAGCAGCACAAAACATGGTACAAACATTATTGGGCACAGACAACAGCACAAAGGGCAAGAAGGTAGAGACAACAATACATCATGCAAAGCAGCCACAACTGTCATTAAGAGTGTTCATGATTGAGTCTTTGAATGAAGAGATTGAGATAAAACTGTCCAGTTTGAGTCACTAGCTGCAGCTACCTGAAAAGAGGAGCGACCCAGGGATGTGTGTGCTTTGGGAACCTTTAACAGAATGCGACTGGCAGAACAGGTGTTGTATGTGGAGGATGAGGGCTGCAGTAGATATCTCAGATAGGGGGGACTGAGGTCTAAGAGGGTTTTATAAATAAGCTTCAACCAGTGGGTCTTGCAACAGGTATACAGAGATGACCAGTTTAGAGAGGAGTATAGCGTGCGGTGATGTGTCCTTTAAGGAGCATTGGTGGCAAATCTGATAGTCGAATGGTAAAGAACATCTAGCCGCTCGATTTCACCTTTACCTGCCTATCTACAAATTACGTCTCCGTAATCTAGCAAGGGTAGGATGGTGAAGATGCTTGAAGAGGTAGGATACTTGTTGAAGGTTTTGGGAGGAAGTGATTTTTGAGGAAGTGGATTTGTGATGCTGGTATGATGTTTTGGAATGATTCTACACCCCTGGAAATGAAGCTGATTTTATTATCAGCATAACCACATTTGTGTCTTGTTGATTATATGCTTGTTTGTGTTCTTTTTATTTATTCCAGAGCTTGGCCAGGTCTCTGCTGCAATCATACTGGAAATTGACAGATTTTTTTTGAGGCATTCCTTTGTAAGTTGTTCTAAATATCATCTCTGGCTAGTCTGTTATACAGTCTCTGGCTTGTTGAGTTGACTTGAGTAAAGAGATTTGATGTTTGCATGATAAATGAGTCCTTGTCACACATCATACCAGATGTGTTATTACTTGGCCATTAGTTTATTGCACTTTCTTTCCCAATAAGCACCTGTCGAAATGAGTCCACCGAAAATGACCATGACTAATACTTTGATATATAATCAGATTTTATTTATCATGAATAGACAATATATATACAACAAGTAATAAAACCATAACGTATTTGTTATACTGTTTTGGTGAATAAACATTATTTAATCATCAACATGTACTTCAAATTTTCATAGAAAAACAATACACTCTATATCATTTATATTTGAACACATTTTGTACGTTTTTTTAATAAATAATGATATCTGTGCAAAATAACTCCAAGTGCATATGAATATTTCCAAACAACAAATTGGTATTATAGAATGAGGAATGCAACCAGAGTTGATTCAGAACATACTATGCTTTGTTGCCATGACCAGCAAAATAAAGAGTTGTCACAAAGAAACTTCACTTGATGAATAAAAAAGCTCTCATGACACAATGTCCAAATTCAGCTTTTGCCCAATTAGCCACAACTGTCTATCTTCACAGTTATTGCAATTGAACACCGTCGACACGTACAAAAGGCAAACACAACAGTAACATAGTAGGACATAGATTGAAAACTTGACAAAGTAAGCTCATTGACACTTTTGCACTGTCACAGTATATTTTTAACAATGACACCGCCACATTCAGGACATTCAGTGTTCTTGCACTTCTTTCATTTAGTTTCAGCTTTATCAATGTCCCGCACCTGTGTGATGTCATTAGTTCTGGTTCCCCTTTAACAGTCAGTGTTCCTTTCCTCTACTTCAGTGGAAATGCTGTGGTGGAGATACTTAGGATGGTTAGATGAGGAGGCTTATAAGGAATTGAAGCCGTCAGACTCCAACTCAGCAGCACGGTCTATAGCAGCAGCAGTAGTAGCACATTCAACACCACTGTGTTTGTCTGTAACACTGACCCAGCTTCGGGTCCCCATCCTCAGCCTCTCTGGCCCCTGTCTGTCTTGTCTATCTGTCAGACCTCTCCAGCCCCTCTGCCTTAGGAAATGAGGCAGCTGTTGGTCTTGTTCATGGGGGGCCGTTTGTTGCCGTCTTTGGGGAAGGTCTCCCTGCGTCGTCTCAGTGCGGGGCTCAGCCGGCTGGGCAGGTTGGCTTGTTGCAGCAGCTCCCTGAACACCTCCAGCACGTTGTTGTTCTCCTTGGCAGACGTCTCCAAGAAGCTGTTGTTCCAGTCCAGCTCCACAGTGGACAGCACGTCTTCGCTGGACACCGTCCGCTCGCCATGCCGGTCCGTCTTGTTGCCGACCACCACGATGGGTGTGAACTTGTCTTCTTTGACCGCCAGGATCTCGTCTCGCAGGCTCTTGACAGCCTCCAGGGACTCAGGGTCATTGATGGCGTACACAAGGGCGAACGCGTCGCTGTTCTGAATGCAGAGCTTCCTCATGGCCGGGAAGGAGTAGCTGCCGCTGGTGTCCATGATGTGGATGGTGACCTTGGCCCCTCCGATGTCGAACTCCTTGCTGTGCAGTTCCTCCACGGTGCGCTGGTGCTTGGGTTCGAATGTGTCCTGGAGGAAGCGGCTGATCAGGGCCGTCTTCCCCACGCCGGCCGCCCCCAGGAACACCAGACGCACCTCAGTCTTCTCCTTCACTTCTAGAGACATGATGACTTCCTCTGACACACTTCCTCTAACACTAGCTCTCTCTCTTCCAATTCTGCTATTTTTACAAAATAACTCTCCTTGAACCTTTAGAGATGATGGAGAAGTTGGACTCTGCTGCAGAAGCTGCTGGAGTTATTCAGTGAACAGGGACAGTGTGGTAGGTTGTTGTAGTAAATCACTGAGAGTAGCTGGCAGTTGCATCTGTGTATGTCTGGTTGCCTGTGCACGCTATTTATGGTCTTTCTCAATCAGAGATTCCACGCCCCCTCCTGCTCTCATCCAATCAGGAGAGTGGAGTGTCTCTTTGAGTGAATTCAAAGCAGCCAATCAGAAAGACTCATGCAAATGACAGAATCAGATTGCGAAGGAGGGAGGTGATGGATAGGAGTGAGCCCAAACCAGCGGGTGTATGTAGGATGCATTGTTTGCAGTGAGATGTATACTTTCATAAGACCATTTGCACACAAAAAAGCAATTGTCTGCTCTGTGTATGGGATTGTTAAATCAGCCTATGTGTTTGTGTACTATAGAATGTACGTTGACTGTTCTTTTATGCAATATGTATGTACAGACGTATTATCTTAATTTAACCTGTTTCTCACAGTAGGAAAATGAATCCTGCAGAAACAGGAAATGTGAATGATTATAATTAATGGGCATTTTTGTAGGGGTTGATCAAAAAAATTGTTAGGGCAAATCAAGTTTGAAATTGTTAAGTGGAAATTACAAACTTTTGTAAGCCTTTTTAACCTGTTGGGGATACAATCCCGTTAACGGGATTGGTTGGGCAACAACCAGTGAGAGAACACGACGCGAAATTCAAAACAAAATAATCTCAAAATTAAAATTAAAGTATTATACGGCATTTTAAAGATACTCTACTCGTTAATCCAATCACATTGTCCGATTTCAAAAAGGCTTTATGGTGAAAGCAAAACATTAGATTATTTTAGCATAGCACATCACCAAAAAAGAAAAAGAAGCACGATAGCCATCACAAAACCAGATATACAGTTAAAATGAACCTCAAACAGTACAAGTTTGCATTCCACATTCTCTGCAACAAGAGATCAAATTAAGATAGCACAAGTTGCATGTTCATTTCTTATATGACATCATTGGTATGCCATGTTGATCATAAAGGACCAGCAATTAACCATTCATCTTTTACAACACTTGGGACCTTGAGTGAGCACGGCAGAATAAATTTATGAAAAGCTCACTTGCTTTTATGCCTACAAAAGGTGTTGACAAGGGAGCTTGCGTGTTTGATGCATTGTGTGATACATTCCAATATCTTTGTGAGGATGGCTTCTGCCCTAGTACATACTGTGCTTTGAGCTATTGATAGACATAGATACTGTACTAAAGAGTACATATGTGTATCTATGGATACAGCTACTTCTTTACCACAGCCTGGTTATCAAGTGGTTATCAGGCTTCTGTGTCCTTCTGCTCTCCATTCCTCAGCTCAGTGTGAGAGAGAGCCTTCAGGAGCTCAGTTTCTTTTATATAAAGCAGCTCTACTCATTCTCTAGTAAGACCCTAGCTTTTCCTATAAACCTCTCCAGCAGTCTGTGTGGTCAGTCCAGCTCAGCCCTCCACCTCCCACAGGATCCCGGTTAGTTATTTGATGCTCATCATTCTGTGACCTGCCAGACCCAAACGGTCAGCACGTTTCGAAAGATTGTGGTCTCAAATGAACCACACCACTCGAGGAAATGCCGGTACTGTGTCACTGTCTCAGAGAAAATGGCATAGAAAGAAAATGGTGTTAAATATGCATGAATTCCTCTCCATTAGAGAATTGTCAATGCATCTTTATTTCTAATAGCCAATCCAAATGAACAGCTGATTGAACAGGTGAAGTGGAGGTTGTTATAACAGCGCTGTAAAAGGGATTCTGTCCTGGAAGCGTCTGTGTTAATCACTATTACTGTTTATAAGAACTTGTTGAAGGATCCAGACTTTGACTTAGTCAAATCCCAATGCATTTTTATGCAATTTGTCTTGCATGCAATTTATCTCTATGTCTCTGTCATCCTGCTGTGTCCCAGTTAAGCCAGAGTCACAGTGGGAGTTTCCCTTGCATTGAGAGGGTATTGCATCACTCAGTGGGATTGCTCATCATAGGGGGCATTCAATGGATTGGTGTATCCCAGTGCCCAGCTCACATGTCTGGCACTGAGGACCAAGTCGAGTGGCTCTTCATCTCTCCCTTTGGTCCTGTGTGAGGCGGCCTGGACCTGGGAGCCCCACTACTTACGCCCTCGACTGGCCGTGGCGTAGGAGGCTTTCTCTCAAATCACCCTCATGGCCACTTAGGCTCTCGTTAAGCCACATGGACACTGAGTGAGAATTTGCATGGAATGACAATGTGTGTGTTGTGCAGAGAGGGCTTTATTTTCCCATTTCCCTCCCTCCTTCACCGGCTGGCTTTGTAGTCTCTTTCCTCTACACTAAAGTTCTCTTCTGGAGGACTTCTGTCTTCAAAGCTCAGCTAAGGGGTCTGTCTGTGTGTCTTTATGAGTGGATCCTCCTGCTATATTGCATGCAATGGAACACTAGTCACTTGAGTAATGCAAAATATGTAAACATTAATCTCATTACTCATGTATCTACTGTATCTTAGTCTATGCCGCTGTAACGGCGGTCGTACAAAGGGGACAAAGGCGCGGCTGTAATGGGCGTCGTAATGATTGGACCAAGGTGCAGCGGGAACGTGTATACTCATCTTCTTTAATTGGTAAAAGAAGGAAAAAACAAACAAAACATGTATACAAACACAACTAATGCCACTAACAGTCCTGTCATGTGCTCAGACACTAAACAAGGAGACAACTACCCACAAATCCCATGACAAAAACACCCCTCTTAAATAAGACCTTCAATTAGAAGCAATGAAGAGCAGCTGCTTCCAATTGAAGGTCAACCCCATTAACTAAACATAGACATAGAAAGTCTAGACTATAACATAGAAATATACTAACATAGAACATGAACCAAAACCCCAGAACACTCTAAACAAACACCCCTCTACATAAACACATAGCCCAACAAACCCCGAACCACATAAAACAAACACCCCCTGCCACGTCCTGACCAAACTACAATAACAAATAACCCCTTTACTGGTCAGAACGTGACAGCGGCATGTAAAGTGCTCATATTTTACTTTAATGAAACCACTAAATCAAAACAACAAAAACGACCGTCAACAGTTCCGTCAGGTTACAAGGAACAAAACAGAAAACAACTACCCACAAAACCTAAAGGAAAAACAGGCTGCCTAAGTATGGTTCCTAATCAGAGACAACGATAGACAGCTGCCTCTGGTTAGGAACCATACTCGGCCCAACACAAAGAAATACAACACATAGAATGCCCAGCCCACACCCTGACCTAACCACATAGAGAAACAAACCCTCTCTCTCAGGTCAGGGCGTGACAGCCGCTTTGACATTGCCCGTCAAAAGATTTATATATTCTTGATTCCATTCCTTTACTTTAGATTTGTGTGTGTTGTTGTGAAATTGTTAGATATTACTTGTTAGATATTACTGCACTGTTGGCGCTAGAGAAACAAGCATTTCGCTACACCCACAATAACATCTTCTAAACACGTGTATGGACATAACATTTGATTTGAATTGCACTCAGCTGTCATACTCAATTATTCACTTGAAAGAGCCTCATTACAAAGTTGTATTTGTTTATTTTAAATGTTGCAATCATTGGTTTTGGTTTAGCATACATTTTAAAGTGAAAAATCTCTGTTATCCTGGAATTGCCAATGTACTTTAGCTGGCTTCACTCACACTCACTCACTCACTGTACAGCTACAATTATTTAATGAGCAGGGATTTGTGCCTTATTAAAGGCATCATTATTCACAGCGTTGATTGCTGATGTGCTGTTCTGAATTATTGTAATTTTTAGTAGCATTATGGTAGCATTATGATATTGTCACGGTTGTCGTTGGTTAAGGAGGACCAAAACGCAGCAGGAATGTTGATGCTCATCTTGTGTATTTATTTACAAACTAAGTGACCACCAAAACGAAACAGTCTTGAAAGGCTCACTCGGCAAAACAAGAAACAATCTCCCACAAATACACAGACAAACATACCCAACTAATATAGGACTTCCAATCAAAGGCAACACCACACAGCTGCCTTCAATTGGAAGTCCACCCCAATTAACTCAACATAGAAATAGATTACCTAGACTAAACATAGAATTACATAAACAAGGAACAGTGCCCAAAAACCCCGGAATACATAAATCAAATGCCCTTTTAGAAAAAACACCACCCCGAACCACATAAACCAAATACCCTCTGCCACGTCCTGACCAAACTACAATAACAATTAATCCTTATACTGGCCAGGACGTGACAGATATGAGGGGGTTATAGAGTGATTGCCACCTCATTTGAGTACTATTGTGCTAAATGGGATTGAGACTGTCTGTAGAAGCCTTATCACAGTTTCTCAAGTTTCATGACTAGGGTAGAGTTCAACTCTCAGGCTACTTACTAGGTCAAAACCTTCCCTTTTTGAAGATCTTATGAAGAAGTTGAGGAATTGGTAGCTAGACAAAACATCCAGGCTGGTTCTCAAGGCAGATGTGATGCCTATTACTAATGGTGAGTGGAGCTGGGTAGAAAGTGTATGCCTTTAGCTTAATCTAGCAGCCTTGCTTCGCACTGTTGTCTCAAGTCATCATCTCTGTCATCCAAAGGCATGTTTTATATATTTTCTGGTGCAGAGTTGTCACTTATAGGAAGTTGTCAAATAAAATGAGTCCTCCCTGGGCTCCAGACATTCAACCTGAAGGTCAAATCTCGTTGAATTAATCTCCTGTTCAGTTGAATGTTCTACGTTGCCTCACTTAGTCTGGCCTCATTTCTATTACTTTTTGACCCTTTCAAAAGTCCTGTCCTTTCCAGGCCAAAACTTGTGTTTACTGATGGCTCGGTGTCCCCCAGCAATTCAGCTCTCAGTTATTAACGAGTCCAGAAAGTAATATTAGAGTCCTGTCACTGTATGTGTTTACTTAGAATTTCCCCCTAAATTCCCCTGTATGTGTAACACTACTAGAACGACAGCAAAAGAGAATATATAGTCCCCCAGCTGCTGTGATATTGAGCTGGTGTGTTGCTCTCACGGCCCCAGAGGTGTAAGTGATGATGCGTGGGTGTGAATGGGTGAGGTTAGGAACAGGCTGTTCTAGGAACACACTGTTGAAGGGGGATGGGCTCTCAAAGCATTCAGCAAGCAGTCATTTTTATTTATTTATTTTATTTGTATTTATTTATTTAACCTTTATTTAACTAGGCAAGTCAGTTAAGAACAAATTCTTATTTACAATAACGGCCTAGGAACACTGAGTTAACTGCCTTGTTCAGGGGCAGAACAACAGATTTGGCACACCTGTATTTGGAGAGTTTCTCCCATTCTTCTCTGCAGATCCTCTCAAGCTCTATCAGGTTTGATGGGGAGCGTTGCGGCACAGCTATTTTAAAGTCTCTCCAGAGATGTTTGATCAGGTTCAAGTCCGGGCTCTGGCTGGGCCACTCAAGGACATTCAGATCCTTGTCCCGAAGCTACTCCTGCATTGTCTTGGCTGTGTGCTTAGGGTTGTTGTCCTGTTGGAAGGTGAAACGTTGCCCCAGTCTGAGGTCCTGAGTGCTCTGGAGCAGGTTTTCATCAAGGATCTCTCTGTACTTTGCTCCATTAATCTTTCCCTCAATCCTGACTAGTCTCCCAGTCCCTGCCGCTGAAAAACATCCCCACAGCATGATGCTGCCACCACCATGTTTCACTGTAGGGATGGTGCCAGGTTTTCTCCATTCTCTAGTCTGATGACCCAAAGGCACTGAGGAAACCAATAATTTATTCTGCTTATTGCTTGCCTTCAACATATAATGAAACAATTGATCCCAAATAATATATTTTCCCTAACAAAATATGCGTCTACCTCCTACAAATATGTAAATTTATTATAATCCACATAAGAATTCACGAGTGACATGCTGTAGCCTGCACCTAGCCTACAGAAGGTACGGTCATGGCCAAAAGTCTTGAGAATGACACAATATTAATTTCCACAAAGTTTGCTGCTTTAGTGTCTTTAGATATTTTTGTCAGATGTTACTATGGAATACTTAAGTATAATTACAAGCATTTCATAAGTGTCAAAGGCTTTTATTGACAATTACATGAAGTTGATGCGAAGAGTCAATATTTGCGGTGTTGTCCCTTCTTTTTCAAAACCTCTGCAATCTGCCCTGGCATGCTGTAAATTAACTTCTGGGCCACATCCTGACTGATGGCAGCCCATTCTTGCATAATCAATGCTTGGAGTTTGTCAGAATTTGTGGGGTTTTGTTTGTCCACCCACCTCTTGAGGATTGACCACAAGTTCTCAATGGGATTAAGGTCTGGGGAGTTTCCTGGCCATGGAACCAAAATATTGATGTTTTGGATCCCCTGCTGATTTTGTACGTTTGCCCACTGACAAAGAAATGATCAGTCTATCATTTTAATGGTAGGCTTATTTAAACAGTGAGAGACAGAATAACAACAAAAATATCCTGAAAAACGCATGTCAAAAATGTTATAAATTGATTTGCATTTTAATGAGGGAAATAAGTATTTGACCCCCCTCTCAATCAGAAAGATTTCTGGCTCCCAGGTGTCTTTTATACAGGTAACGAGCTAAGATTAGGAGCACACTCTTAAAGGGAGTGCTCCTAATCTCAGTTTATCTGTATAAAAGACACCTGTCCACAGAAGCAATCAATCAATCAGATTCCAAACTCTCCACCATGGCCAAGACCAAAGAGCTCTCCAAAGATGTCAGGGACAAGATTGTAGACCTACACAAGGCTGGAATGGGCTACAAGACCACGTTTGGCCACGACTGTACAATGGAGGTATGGTACTGCATTGTATATAAACACTACTTCCAGCTGCCATCCAGATATTCATATCTTCCTGCTGCGGGATTATTCTCCTCCTGCGATTAATGGGGTCAAATTAACATCTGACATCTGTAGGTCACACACAGGACTCCGAGATGAAGAGAGCGCGAGAGCCTGCTATAGAATATGTACATTAATGAGGTCATTCATCATTATTCACAGACTTGAGAAGCTCCATGATTCTGAGTAGTTATCTCCTTTTTGGTGCAAGGGATGATATAAAGCACACTCTGGAATCTTCTCTATTCCGCTGGCAGGGAATTGACCCAGTATGAATCATCTAGAATGTAACGTCAGAACCATCACGTGAAGCCGCGCCTCTCTTTAAGACTGACCCACTTTGGGATCCTATGAAGACTTCTAGCTTTAATTGGATTTGTATGATATAAGTGTTGCAGTCTGGAGTCCTGATAGCACGGCAGCGTTATTAGAAGGACTTGAAAAGCAGTCTGGTATTGACTGAGCCTCCATCCACAAATAGATAAGTTACTGAGTGTCAAGAAAAGTTGTATTTTTACAATACAAAACGTACACATACAAACGACAACTGCCCAAACCCACCTGCTCACACTCCCTTCTCAAGCACCCGCATCCCTCTCTGCCGGATGGCCTCAAACTGCACCATTTGGATTCTTTCTCTCTATTGCCCACACACTTTCAACATTTAGATAATAAAGCATTTGACCTTTCCATTGTGTTAATGATGGAGGATTGGTTGATTTACATTTTTTAAGTATTCGTTTTTTCAAGATGATTGACGAAAAAAGTTTCATCCAAGTCATCGGGTATCTCACTGCACCCTCATATGCCATGTCTTTAAATATGCAAATAGACGGATTGAAAGTACATTTACATTGTAATACTTCTGACAGGCAACTTTCTAAATCTGTTGGACTTTAGCATTCTCAGAAGGCATGGATTATTGTGTCGTTATTAGTTGTACTTTTAAGACATGACTCTACCGTTGTGCTGTAGAATTTGGTATCTTGTGTAATAAATTCTATACATTAGTTTATACTGGATTAAGTGTACATTTTCGTTAACTGTAATTTCATTAGTTGTGTTCCAACATTCCCTCCATGTGCCAATATCAGTTATTTTCAGGTCTTTGTTCCAATAGTTTATATTTTGTTCTAAGAGATTGTCAGCTGGATAGGCTCTCTGCAAGATTTTTATATCTTACCTATCATATGAATATTATTTTCTGACTCATAGTATTTGAGTTTTCTTGGCATGAAATGTGAAACTATTTTCTATTAACACATATGAGAAATGCAAGGAGAACGTTTTCAAAAGGAAGAAGTTCTCAGTGTTGAGTTCATGTTTTAATGTTCATTAAAGAATACTGTTTATAAATTCTCAACTGCAAAATATCTGATAATGTAGTCTATTTTCTACCTTGAGTCTGTGATAATTCAGCTACACAGAGTATATCAAACATTTTGCCCTCAGAACAGCCTTAATTCATTGGGGCATTGACTCTACAAGGTGTTGAAAGCGTTCCACAGGGATGCTGGTCCATGTTGACTCCAATGCTTCCCACAGTTGTGTCAAGTTGGCTGGATGTCCTTTGGATGGTGGACCATTCTTGATACACACGGGAAACTGTTGGGCCTGAAAAACCCAGTAACGTTGCAGTTCTTGACACACTCAAACCGGTGCGCCTGGCACCTACTATCATAAAGGCACTTAAATATTTTGTCTTGCCCTGACTCTTCCTTTTCATCTACATTGATTGAAGTGGATTTAACAGTTGACATCAATAAGGGATCATTGCTTTCACCTGAATTCACCTGATCAGTCTGTCATGGAAAGAGCAGTTTTTTTTAAATGTTTTGTACACTCAGTGTATATTGTTATGCTGAACCCAAAAAGCTAAATCTGAAATCATTAGAATTACATAGATTATCTCTGTAGAAATGACATAAGGAATTGTCAATGTACTGATTACCATCAACCGCTCAATATATGACAGGGCTAGTTTGTCTTTTGCTTATTGTGATGCACCCATCCTTCTGACTAGTGTCTTTGTGAATGGCGGAGGTAAATGAGGCCGCACAAACCACAACCTTTGTGTATCAGCAGCCCTCTACTAACTCATCACAAGAGAGCCCAGAGGGACACACATGGCTCCCTCCCTACCACAGGAGACGGCCCCTCCTCCTCCCTTCTCCCTAATCCCTGTCCCACCTATCCCGTCTTCCATGCACTGTGAACATCTGAAAGATTAAACCTGAAATACCCTGTTCTGGGCGGTAGAAAGAGCCTCTTTGTGTTCCTGGGTCTTGGAGTGGATGTGACAGGAAGGTAGCCCATCCCCTGATGCCCATGTGCCAGGGAGTCATGTTTACAGCCACTGGTGCTGTACCTGTCTGTACCCAAAGCTCCCTTGGCAAAATGGGACATTCACACAATGTAAAAAGGGCAGAATTCTTATTTTTCAGGACATATTGTCCTCAAAAGAACTCAGATCCTGTGTGCTTGTTATTCCAATGTTACACAATCCATCAAAATTTCAAATACTTTTTGACCCTTCGGATTTCATTACATTAGTGCTGATCGATGTGTACTTTTTGAGGTCGGTTCGGTTTTGGTTAAATTATACAAAAAATCTAGATTTTTCGATTTTGGTTTCAATACATTTTTTTAACATTAAATGCACTCCAGACTGCTTTTCAGTCACTGCAGGCCTCCCTTTATGGTCTCAAACTGTTCTTGAATGTACAAAAAACTAAATTCATGACCTTTACCAGAGCTAGAACTCTGCCAGAGAAGGTTAGCATAGTCACATCTGGTGGCTTATCCATTGAAAAAGTGTCATCCTAGTTACCTAGGTATTTGGTTGGATGACAAGTTGTCCTTCAAAGGTCATGTGGATAATCTTGTGACAATGCTTAAATTGAAATTGGGTTTTTATTTTCGTAATAAGGCTTGCTTCCCGCTTATGGCTAGAAAGAAGCTTGTTCAGGCCACTTTTCCCTCTGTCATTGATTATGGTGACTTGTTGTACATGCATGCAACCTCCTCCGTCTTACAGAGACTGGACTCTGTTTATCATGCGTTCTTGCACTTTATTACAAATACCAAGTCACTCACCCACCATTGCACCTTGTAACAAATGGTAGGTTGGACCTCACTTTATATGCGCAGAAAGATACAAATGTATGTGTTCATCTACAACGTCCTTTTGGGTAAACTCCCTCTTTACCTTTAGTCTGGTCTCCTTCACCACCAGCAGTTACCATACCAGGTCTGCTAGGTGGTTGCTACTTAAAGTCCCCAAGACATTCACAGTATTAGGCAAGACTGCCTTCTCTTCTTGTGCACAGTCTACAATCCATGCTTCATCTAGATATGTTAGTGCCACTGAATAAATTTAAAATATTGATGGGAGACTCTGTTACGGAGGAGTGTAAATGTATTTTTTTAGGCTGGATCATGTTTTGTTGTATATTTTAATTATGTAATGTATTGATTGTTGCTGCCTGTCACGTCCTGATCTTAAAAAGCTGTTATTTTCTATGGTAGAGTAGGTCAGGGCGTGACAGGGGGATTTTCTAGTTTAGTTTTTCTATGTTGTCAGGTTGTAGTTGTGTTTCTAGGTTTGGGTTTTGTTTGGAATGATCTCCAATTAGAGGCAGCTGGTCCTCGTTGTCTCTAATTGGAGATCATACTTAAGTAGGGTTTTTTTCCACCTGGGTTTGTGGGAGATTGTTTCTGAGTCAGTGTGTTTTCTACTCTGCGTCACGATTTATTCTGTATGTATTGCAAAGTTTCACAGTGAAAATAAAATGTGGAACGACACACATGCTGCACTTTAGTCCGCTTCTTCCTACGACAACCGTGACACTGCATTCTTGGCCAGGTTTCCCTTGAAAAAGAAACTCTGGATCTCAATTGGCTTTTCCTGGTTAAATAAAGGTTACATAAATAAAAACCAGGACAGCTACACGACTCATTCTGTCAGAGGAATTGCTGGTTCCTGAAGCTCTAAATATTTAATGGGTAAGAAAACATAGACATGTATGACTGACAGCCCAAATTCAGATGTGTAGGGTATTGATGGACTTTTAAGGGTTAATGTATCCCCAGGCTTTTTCCAATGTCTTTGTCCAAAGCATCATTAGCTTCAACTGTTCCCAGCCACCCTGGTCATAGACTGTTCTCTTTGCTACAGCACAGCAAGCGGTACCGGAGCGCCAAGTCTAGGTCCAAGAGGCTTCTAAATAGCTTCTACCCCCAAGCCATAAGACTCCTGAACATCTAATCAAATGGCTACCCAGACTATTTGCATTGCCCCCCCCCCCCTTCTACGCTGCTGCTACTCTCTGTTATTATCTATGCATAGTCACTTTAATATGCTCTTTAATTATTTGTTATTTTTGTCTCTTACTTTTTTTAGGTATTTTCTTAACTGCATTGTTGGTTAAGAGCTTGTAAGTAAGCATTTCACTGTAAGGTCTACACCTGTTGTATTTGGCGCATGTGACAAATTGATTTGATAATGTGCAGTTTTGTCACACAACACAATACCACAGGTGTCTCAAGTTTTGAGGGAGCACGCAATTGGCATGCTGACTGCAGGAATATCTACCAGTGCTGTTACCAGAGAATGTAATGTTAATTTCTCTACCATAAGCCGCCTCCAACGTCATTTTAGAGAATTTGGCAGTATGTTCAACCAACCTCACAACTGCAGACCACGTGTAACCACACCAGCCCAGGACCTCCACATCCAGCTTCATCTGTGGGATCATCTGAGACCAACCACTCGGACAGCTGATGAAACTGAGGAGTTCTTCTGTCTGTAATAAAGCCCTTTTGTGGGAAAATCCGATTCTGATTGGCTGGGCCTGGCTCCCAAGTGGATTGGCTTGGTCCATGCCCAGTCATTTGAAATCCATAGATTAGGGCCTAATTTATTTAGATTGATTGATTTCCTTATATGAACTGTAAGTCAGTAAAATTGTTGCATGTTACATTTATATTTTTGTTCAGTATTGAATACAGAGTGCAAGGGCTATTTCACATTCATCTGCAAAATCTGTAAAGTCTAGCGGGACTCCTTGAACTATATCAATATTCACAGAATGTCATATCGGGTGGAACTTGGGTTAAAATATTGATATTGAAAAAGTCTGTTTTCTAACAGCCCAAAGTTTACACTGAAATGTCTGTGGTTTGACCAGCAGAAGTTTCATACTATGTTGTTTTGCTACTCTATTTCAATGTAGAAATTATTCCGAAAAGTCTGAGAACATAAAGTTATAGCTGTTGTTTTTCCATTGTATTTTATTAAACAAATTGTGACCAAGTTTTTCTGTGGAACATGTTGAGGGAGGTTACTCCAGCACACCAGACAAATGTTTAGTTTCCCCCTCAAACATTTGAATGAATATCTATCAAAACTTTGGGATCATTACATTAAAATAAAGCTGCACATTACTTCTGATTAAACGGAAGATGGACAAATTCACAGTCACCTCTCTACCACTTAATCAAAAGTTATTTTGCAGCCTAGTTCTCTTTAAGACCCCGTGGCCACTGAGCCAGTATAATTAGGTCATTATAATGTTTAGAATAATATTATTCCTCTGAATGTGAGAGAATCTAGTGCTCCGTCTATGACTGATCTCACCCTGTGCTGTTAAATTAGCCTGCTCTGACTAGGAGCCATTAAATGATCCGATATCGTAAGATAAAGCTCCCTGTGACCGCTGCTTCTCTCACTTTCATTTAGATAATGATCTGAACTGATGTGGTGTCCATGGCGCCCAGCAGTTTGTCATAGCATCGCCATTTTCATTTGAATTACTTTGTATTGTTCATTTCAAAACATTTATTCAATCCACAGAAATACATACAGTGGTAAAACTGTATGTGTGCGGACTTCCAAACCCATTTGCCTCTGCCCTCCTAGTCCTCATACAAACCTTCCCCAATCACGATAGTAGTAATACAGTACAGTAGCTCAGAGACAGTTCTCACAGACAACATACAGGTCTTTACAGTGCCAATCAGCAGTTGAAACAACAACAAACCATTCTCCTGCCACTGTTTCGGTAAAAAGCTGAGGGATGGGGCTGGAGAAATGTAAACATTCAAATTCATAGATATAGCTATGGATGCAAGGACTGACCTTCCATGATATCAAAATTATACTTTAACATATTTTTTTTTATGTAAAAGACGGGGAAAACACCAGCAAATCAGCTACAAGTGATTTAAATTTTGGAATCTGGTCCCAAGTATTCCAACGCATAATAGAGATATATATACTGTATGTGATCGTATACAAATGTACATTTTAGTCATTTAGCAGATGCTATTATCCAGAGCAACTTACAGTTAGTGCACTTATCTTAAGATAGCTAGGTGGGACAACCACATATCACAGTCATATTAAGTATATTTTTCCTCAATAAAGTAGCTATCAGTAAAGTCAGTGCTAGTTCGAGCCTCCTGACATTCCGCTCCAGAAAAATTCATCCCGCGGCTGAAACTAGTCCATGATCCCTGCTATAGTGTTAGTTTACATTTACTTTTACATTTTTAATGTTTACAAACATTGGAGTAAAACAAACTTATATTTTTGGTTCTGATGGGGTACGACAGTTGAACTAAGCGAATGAGGCATTCACAAGTTATATTCTTCAATAATCAATGGGTACATATTATGAATTTATTAGTCCAAAAATGGAGGCAGTAACTGCAGATTGCCCCTTTAACATTCCAGTGAGGGTTAAATACATCACACCAGCTCAGTAGGAAATGCCATGGGCCCCAGGTTACTATGTCAATTTGGGTTGATGGTGTACTGTACTGAATATAACCCCTTTTGATTAGAGATTTGCTGACAGTGACTCCTCTTTGATTTGACTCCTCGTGAGGGTCAGATCTGTTCTTAATAAAATTTGGCATGAGCAAAAATCTTTCCAAACTGCCTACGAGGGAATAGAGACCTCATAAATGTCAATGGTATGTTGTCTGTTTGTGTCTGATAGAGCTTCGTTAGTGCCCTGAGACATGAATGACCTTCCTTTGTCCCTCTCACTCTGTGGAACCTCAGGCCCTCACCACGCTGGCTCACATGTGGGTACTTAGGGGCTCTGTGTGTGTGTGTGTGTGTGTGTGTGTGTGTGCTGAGACGTGTTAATCGCTAATGAGTGCCTGCTGGGTGATTTCATTGTCAAGCCCAGATCCTGAGGACTGTGTTGCCATGGTACCTGAACAACAGCAGCAGCATCTGAACATCTGTTTATCTGTTTGCCACAGGGATCAACATTCCATCTTTATTTTCTTTTACAATTTCTTGTTATAGATGTGAAGATTTTGACAATGCCATAGAAAATATATTACGCATTTCTGTATCTCTGAAAGTTTCTCCTTGTTGATAAAGGAATGCTGATCAACATTTCAAAGATGGTGAAACTTTGCTATTCAAGGGCTAACATTCTGTCCCTGTGATTCGGTCGTCCTCGTCCAAGGATGTATCATAAACATGCAACATTTTACACTTCTATCCAGTTTATAAGAACACAGACGACTCAATCCTCACTGCCAACACGTCAATACACTCATTAGTTGACATATGAATATGTTTTGAAGAGGCTAGGCAAGTAAAGGCTGACAAACATACTAGTCTTATCTCTAATATGTTCTTTGATGAATGCTAACCCTTGACTTGGACCATAGATCAATGCACAGGGGAGGAGGGTTAGGCATATCACTGTGATACATTATGTACATCCAATGCTCTAATATCCTATGAAACCTGTGTAGTTTGTGTGTTTCGAAAAGCTGGTCTCTCTCCAAGAGTGATGGCATCCCCTGCTTCCTGTGTAATGGGCTGTCCCACTGAGCGATGAGAGCCATGATTGCCTGCGCAGACCAAATGGGACCAGGGGGGATTACTCTGACAACTTGATGTAGGTGTACCTCACCCCCCACAGACAGCAGGCCTCTATATCTATTAAGTTAGAAAGCTGTCTTGCTTTTTTCCATATATTTTTCAATGTCTGGGAGGTGACAGCATGCTGATGAAAGAAATAACAGCACCACTTGTCTGATTCTCTATAGGCTCTAAGTTTCAACAGCTGCTCTGCTTAGAAAACACAGGGAGAGGAATTGTATCAAGAGCAGGCTAGGCAGTTGAACAGAATGGACACACCGTAACCGTGGTCCTTGGGTCTTGAATGAACAACAGACAGGTAAGAAAAAGGTGTTATCTCGAACCAAAAAGGGTTCTTTGGCTGTATCCATAGGAGAACCCTTTGATGAACCCCTTTTGGTTCCAAATAGAACCCTTTCCACAGAAGATAATACATGGAACCCAAAATAGTTGTAAGTGGAACCAAAAAGGGTTCTCCTACGTGGACAGCCACAGAACTCTTTTGGAACCCTTTTTTCTAAGTGTGTATACATTGTGACATACAGGTGCTATATGTCCTGAGGTATGGTAATGTGAAGTATTGAGTTGTCAGATTTCAGATGCTTCACCTCTACAGTTATACTCCAGAACAGATGACAAAGGAAAGTTTGATCAAACGTTTGCCCTTATCCACCTTACTCCCTGAAGATCAGAAGTACTTCCACATTCTTTTTAAAGACCGCAGGGATTTTCATCAATGTTTTATATCTCCTCACGTTTAAACCTGCCTGCATATGTCTACATGTCAAAGGTAAACAGACTAAAGCTCACACAGCAGGCGCTTGATATGCAAGAACGGTCCATGTCATGAATCAAACATGAGTGGGAACTGCCAAATCTGCAGTCTTGTAGGTAGGAGATACATTTTCCTGCAGGCCCAGTGCGATTTATTGCATTTGGTGTTGGGACTACATTTTGCCCTGCTTATCAGAAACAGATGTTTTCAGCATGCCCCTATTCTATTAGAGTCTTAAGACATGGACTGACCATCAGCATTAGGGATATAGTGGATCAGAATGTGTTTTAGGTAGACGTGTGGACGGGACCTGACTTTGATCAGTTATTTTTTAGGGAAGTGAAAATCAGCCAAAGGAATTACTGTGTTGGCTCTGCATGGATGGGTAAACAGGCGTTGCTATGATCACTAACTAAAGGAATGTGGTTAGGTTCACCTTTCAAGGTCAGTGGGTTGAATGGCAGCGTGTTGACACACTTCAGCAGAACGTCACTATCTGCATGGTGGCATTTCGATCGATCTGTCACACTTTCTTTTTTCTTCTGTTTGTACTTTAAAACATGGTCCATGTTTTCTCTGTCTGTTAAAAGGTTAGTCTGTAAGGTACACCAACATGACCTTGCATCCTTGCTTTATTGTTAGCATAGGCACTATAGCATGACAGGTGCATTTTATCTGCTGATCTAGGTTTACCACTTTATAAAGCAGACAGACGTGCTGCTGCAGCACATCTCAGGGTATAGTTCTATCTGAAGTATGACGTGACGTCACTGACTACAAGGGTATGATGAGGCTGTTCTCATATGAGGAGCATCATCACAACACTAGAGCCAACCAAGGAACAGATTATCTATTATATTTACCAGATACTCAAGTGGCCGCTCTAACAATGAAAATAAATGACTTCAAAAATGGAAGGCATTCGGGAGCAAGCAAAGATCAGGTGGGACTATTCTAGCCAATGAGAGGGGAGATATGCACGTGAACAACAGGTACAACTCCGACATAACGTTTTTTCCCTAAAAGTTGCTGGGATGTCACGTGTCCTACTTATATCAGTACACTCAACCTAGGCATTACGAAATATATATTCGTAGGAAATAAGCCATTACGTTTTTTGTTAACCAAATTCAATACTCTCAAAACGCCACCTACTCGAGAAGACAGATTTTGGGCGCAGTTATCCCTCTCACTTTACCTCTTCTTCTCTGACCAAGGTCAGGAGGATACTTCGCCACCAGACTGTCTGTGTCCCATCAGATTACTTCCTCATGTCATACATAGTTCATTTAGTATGCTGTTTTAATTCAATTAAAGACATGCACTGGTACTTTGGCGACTAAGTAAGTCTTTTTTAAACCTCCTATTTTGGGCTAGATGTGTCAATGTGTTGTTCATACATTCGTACATGCATATCCTATGAGCAGAATTACTGTCTTAACCTCAATTAGCCACGAAATCCCTAGTTTGAAGGTGACTGTTATCTGGAAGCTGTGCCTGCCATTTAGAGTACTGCGAGCTTGGACCACGTGTGCTAGCCCTTTAGCAATTTGAGTTCCAGTCAATGAGGTTCATCCCCTTGCCATTTGAGTGACAGCTAGCAAGAGGCCTGCCCAGCATTATCCAATGAAGTTGCAGGGTGGCCCAATGGCTCAGTGGACACAGCAGAGAGAGCAAGAGATAGAGAGAGCGATGACGTGGTGCACCTATCTGCACATATGTGAGGTAGTATGCAATTTTCGGGGGCCATTTTTGGCTTGTGAGCGCTACTTTCAGAGCTACTAGCTAAAAAGTATACAAAAGTATATTTCATATTTTAAAGAGCTTCTATTACAAGATTATAGACAGTCCTTTTATCTCTCATCAAGTTTTCAATGACCTAGGTTTCAAAGCCGCTAATGCTCAAGTTGATCTAGAAGAAAGATTTATTCCATTCGACAAGCATCGAGTGGAGCAAGACCTTATAGGATGATGTAATGTATGTGGAATTGAATGTTGAGGCTCAGAGACTGAACAAGATTTGATTGGGTTAAGCCTGATTCTGAATGAGGCTCAACAGTAGGCCCCGGGTCTTTCATAACAGCATGGTTACCTCACAACTGCTGTTGGTCACCATGGAGACCGTAGACAGCACATTTATGATCAAATTTACTTACAAAGAAAACACGGCCCTCTGACTAGCCCTAGATGGATGCTTCCCTATAGGCCTAGATTTTTATTTATTGGAAAAACAAATAAACATAGAGATGACCCTGGGATACAGTAAACAACACCTACCTACGTCTGGCTTTTAGTTTAAAGTGGGGCTAATGATCCACCCCAGAGCCCTGAAGAGGCTCAGTCTACAACATGTTTTGTAACCACACTAGAAAACATTGGATAATGTTGATTGCAGGGACTCCCAAGAATTACAGCAGGGCAGGCAAAGCTGGGCATTAGAGAGTGTTTTTCTCCTCCAGGCCTCATGACCTGTTTCTACATAACATCCACTCACTATATCCCTTGATGCTCTGTTATGAAATACCTGGTTCTACCAGGTCACGGTGGACTTACTCCATGCTCCTTCCCTGCTAGATATAACCTCAGGGAAAGAGCTTGGCAGGATATATCGCTATACACCAAGTCACTTGGCTCTGTCATATCCTCACATGGTCTCTCCTATCATTGCTATGCAGACGACACACAATTAATCTTCTCCTTTCCCCCTTCTGATAACCAGGCGGCGAATCGCATCTCTGCATGTCTGTCAGACATATCAGTGTGGATGACGGATCACCAGCTCAAGCTGAACCTCGGCAAGACGGAGCTGCTCTTCCTCCCGGGGAAGGACTGCCCGTTCCATGATCTCGCCATCACGGTTGACAACTCCCTTGTGTCCTCCTCCCAGAGTGCTAAGAACCTTGGCGTGATCCTGGACAACACCCTGTCGTTCTCCACTAACATCAAGGCGGTGACCCGATCCTGTAGGTTCATGCTCTACAACATTCGCAGAGTACGACCCTGCCTCACACAGGAAGCGGCGCAGGTCCTAATCCAGGCACTTGTCATCTCCCGTCTGGATTACTGCAACTCGCTGTTGGCTGGGCTCCCTGCCTGTGCCATTAAACCCCTACAACTCATCCAGAACGCCGCAGCCCGTCTGGTGTTCAACCTTCCCAAGTTCTCTCACGTCACCCCGCTCCTCCGCTCTCTCCACTGGCTTCCAGTTGAAGCTCGCATCCGCTACAAGACCATGGTGATTGCCTACGGAGCTGTGAAGGGAACGGCACCTCCATACCTTCAGGCTCTGATCAGGCCCTACACCCAAACAAGGGCACTGCGTTCATCCACCACTGGCCTGCTGGCCCCCCTACCTCTGAGGAAGCACAGTTCCCGCTCAGCCCAGTCAAAACTGTTCGCTGCTCTGGCACCCCAATGGTGGAACAAGCTCCCTCACGACGCCAGGACAGCGGAGTCAATCACCACCTTCCGGAGACACCTGAAACCCCACCTCTTTAAGGAATACCTAGGATAGGATAAAGTAATCCTTCTAACCCCCCCCCCCCCCTTAAAAGATTTAGATGCACTATTGTAAAGTGGTTGTTCCACTGGATATCATAAGGTGAATGCACCATTTTGTAAGTCGCTCTGGATAAGAGCGTCTGCTAAATGACTTAAATGTAATGTAAATGTAATATATGAAGGCATATGCCAAACTGCTGGCATATGGCACATTTCATGTGGAGAGCTATTGGAGGTCAGATCATTAGCAGCATGCTTGTTTGACCCAAACAACTTTAGGGACTAAGGTCCAAACAGTACCATCTGAGAATCAAAATAATACATATGTCTATATACACTGAGTGTACAAAACATTAAGAACATCTGCTCTTTCCATGACATAGACTGACCAGGTGAATCCAGGTGAAAGCTATGATCCCTTATTAAGGTCCCTGATTAAATTCACTTCTATCAGTGTAGATAAAGGGGAGGAGAAAGGTTAAAGAAGGATTTTTAAGCTTTGAGATAGTTGAGACATGGATTGTGTATGTGTGCCATTCAGAGGGTGAAAGGGCAAGACAAAATATTGAAGTGCCTTTGAACGAGGGTACGGTAGTAGGTTCCAGGCACGGTTTGTGTCAAGAACTGCAGCGTTGCTGGGTTTTTCACAGTTTCTGAATATTTTGTACACTCAGTGTATAGTCCTGCTTTAGAGGCTACCAAGATCGATGGACTAGGCTTGAGTACGCAAACATGGTTATCATATTTTATATTCTACATGAGCACTCATGGCCATGTATCTGTTAGTAAGGGTAATATTTATGTATTTATTCATAGCTATATAATGCCTTGTATAAAATGTAATAATTGGCAGGGAATATAGTTTCACTGTAAAAACACATTCTAATCAAAGCTCTATCTGGTCAACTAGAAGAGGATGGACTAGATTCCTCTGCAAATGGCTGCTTCCTCTCAAGGTTTTTTCCTACATAAAGAGGTTTTCTTTGCCACCTTCCTTGCCTTTGCTTGCTCTTGGAAAATATCAATTGTAAACATGGGACAACTGTGTTTTGTAATCTAGGGTTAGTTCTGTCCTACTACTTTCTACTCTTGTCACTTTCTCTCCCTCTGGTGTTGCACCATTGGGTTTGAGGTCAATGTTACCAAGTTATTGTATTCATACTTTAAAGACTTTGATGTAGGCCTATATAAATGATAAGCTTAACAAATAATCACTTGAGGGTTTAGTTGTGTAACAATGCAATGCACAAGCTAGAGTAAAAATGACTCCAGGATCTGTCATTTAGCTGTAGGGTACTGATTTTGCTAGCTCTCTACAATCTCCACTGGGTCACAGCATGGCCTAAGAGTGACCCACTTAGTGTTTGTTGACCCTGGTCATGTGATAGGGAATCTGTGATGATTCATGTCTGACTCTGTTCAGCAGTCAATGAGTTCAGCCTTACTTAATGAGCTTTCACCTGCAGCCCCTTGTGTGACTGCCTGCCAACTGTGTGCACACGCATGCACGCACGCACACGCACGCACACACACACACACACACACACACACACACACACACACACACACACACACACACACACACACACACACACACACACACACACACACACACACACACACACACACACACACACACACACACACACACACACACACACGGTCAGCATGACCTGGTTGAGGTCTGGACTGGAAGCACTGATCTAAATTGCTAATACACTGAAGTGCATTATGGTTCCAGTGCATTGTCCACACATAATGAACTGATCTTTGTTTGGGTTCCGAGGCACATTACCTGATACTGTTTGACTGTCTAATGTGGCGAAATAATGAACCATGTCGTGATGTCAGCCACTTGCATGTGTCAATGGGTTGCTGTTGCCACACACTGTGTTATCAGCAGTAGCCCGTTGGCTTGGTTGGGACATTATGACCACAAAGATTATAGATTTATTGTTATATACTCATGTAGCCTTTTTCTGCATGGTTCTAAAGTAGGGACAGATAACTGAAAAAAAGACTTTCCTCTGTGTGAAGAAGGTACTGTAGCTACTTGAACTTATCCTCTGAATGATGTTTACTGATTTAGATTTAATAACGAGAAATGTGATTTATTTCTTTGCCATACTGCAGGAATGTCATCCTTTTGTGAAGGACCTTGGTCGACTCAATCAAGAGTTTTAGGGATTATCTCCTCAGGTGTCATACATTTCTAAAGTCACTTTCGTTTAATGAAGTCTGTCGGTAGAGCATGGTGCTGGCAACGCCAAGTTGTGGGTTCGATTCCGGGCCACCAATGCTGTACGTAAAATGTATACACACATGACTGTAAGTGGCTTTGGATAAAAGCGTCTGCTAAATGGCATAATATTAGTTATAATGCTCTGTCTATCATGTCTCTTGCCCCCACTTATACAGCTCAAGTATATAAATAATTTTACTGCATCCATTTGATAGCGGCCCAGCTGTGCTCTTCACAGCCACTCAGCCAGATGGCTCAGCTAGGCGCTCTCAGAAAAAACCCCAGTTAGGACAGAGGAGCTGGATTTGGACATGAGAGCATCACGTGTGTCACTTAACCATCATAACACAAGGGGAATTAGATGTTGTGTCATTTCAACGTGGTCATTAATACTGTAACATGCTCATAAAAGCTTCCCACCGCAAGCACATTGGCCAGACATATTGTGTTGTGTGTGATTGAGAGGGCGGAGGCTGTCCATGAATCTGAAGTGGTTTAACCTGTAGATGTAGAAGCTCATGGATTACCGACGTGTTTAAGACTTTCAACACAGAGGAACAAAGCACGTGGTTTGACCTTAGCTCTCTGCAATATAGACCTAGCTGTATGACCTGTGTGGGTTATGAGGCTTTGTGATGATCAGTATGTTGACAGAGGTCAGGGCCTCTGACCTACATATTCAGCTCTGTTATGGAAAAGAAGGATGCACGTGTGTTGCTTAATCAGGGCCTTTAACAGGTATATGCTCTTATCCGTCACCTTATGTTCCTGTCTTTGACATCCAGTATCCTCAAGGATCAGTATCCATTGTGTGGTGTATGTATTTAAGACCTGCTTTTAGGCAATGAAACTCATTTCAACCAAGAGCTTAGTACAGGGGAGATGGATGCTGTTCCTCCATGATGCATAATGTAGCCAGGGCACAGCTAAGAGAGATTGATGATTATCACAAAAAAAACTTAGGATAGATTTAGTGCTGCTGTTGTGAGCAATACAGTCTTTCATGCATTGTGAGGGCTGTTTTGCAGCTAGAGGATGTCGCCCTCTGATCTGAGATGATGTTAAGCTGCAGCTAAGTGTTCTCGGCAAGATGTTCTCTTTATTAACCTCTGCCCTTAGATTTGAAGCTTACATTGTGCACATAACCATGCAGGACTCTTATCCTTCAGTACCCTCACGCCCACAGTCTGGAAAGCCTAGTGTTGTGTACATCAACATGCTGTTATTTGGAATTTAATGATGTTTGTCTGCTCATTTAAATAAGGCCTTCGTTGCCGTTTATTGTTGGCCTTTCTAGGGAGTTTTTCCTAGCCACCGTGCTTCTACACCTGCATTGCTTGCTATTTGGGGTTTTAGGCTGGGTTTCTGTACAGCACTTTGAGATATCAGCTGATGTAAGAAGGGCTCTATAAATACGTTTGATTTGATTTGACCTAGCCATTCACAATGCCCTCCATCCCACAATGAAAGACACGACTGGCTCTGAGTGATAAGAATGTGCTAAAGACATTGGAGACATAGAGAGGGGAGAATGCTTACATAACGGGGTGGAGGGGATACATATGTTAGCTTCTTCAGACAGGTTACTCTTCTCATTTCAGCAGTAGGCTTTCCAAATGGTACGTTTTTCTCACAATTGTATTTAGAAATTTGCGAAAGGCAAAGTGACAGCCACAACCAACCAAAGAAACATAATCCATAGATTGCAGTTCCCATTCAAGTCAGGACTGGCAGCCATTGCTAGTGAACCCATGAGTTTAACAGTCAAATTGCCAGGGTTAGAGGTTCCAAAACCCTTCTATGGATTATATGGCCACAACAAGGAGCGTCATGCACCCATTATTTTAGAGGGGACACAATGTCTGTGTGGATGGATGGGGGTGGTCCGCAGGGGGGCTGATCCACCCCCCCCCCCTCCAGAAGATAGATAATTTAGCATTTTTCAAACAACTGTAACAGCTTTTTCCTGTAATCTAGAACCATAATCATTATGCCCAATTCTATGTAAAAAAATATGTATATTTTTCTGCATAGGTTATCTAAGCATGCCTTTTAACCTGTTCAATTGTCATTTTAATTGATGAACATTGATTATTTGAGAACTTCTTTGTCTTAATAGTTTAGTACAACTGCAACACTGGTGTAGAGTATCATAACCCTAAATATGCTTCTATGCATTTTTTGCTCAAATCTGGGTAAAAGATTGAAAGTAATGTGAGTCTTATTTAGTAATTGCTTGTATTTCTAAAGTCTAGCAACCTTGGCAGAAGGAATGCCAGCTAAGATCGACAAGCTACTCTTACTTGATTGATAGCCTGAAATGGTTTGGTAGCTAGTTATGAGGCTGGGAGATCAGGAACAGATCTAGCTGGCTAACTAAAGCCATCTTCATAAAATTGCTAGGAGGCTATTATTACAGAGAAACAACAAAACCTTTTTGTTTTATTTATTCATCAAGAAGGAATCAATAGGCTACATAGGTGGATTGTCACGACTTCCGCCGAAGTCGGCTCCTCTCCTTGTTTGGGCAACGTTCGGCGTTCGACGTCACCGGCTTTCTAGCCATCGCCGCTCCATTTTTCATTGATCCATTTGTTTTGTCTTGTTCCCTGCACACCTGGTTTTCATTCCCAAATCACACTGCATGTATTTATTCCTCTGTTGCCCCTCATGTCTTTGTGTGAAATTGTTTGTGTTACGTGTTAATTGTTGATGCGCCAGACTGGTTTGCTTTAACGTGTTGTTCACGAAGATGTTTATTGTTAACATAAATTATTGTGACTATTTTGCGCATTTTGCACTTTTGCCTATGGGCTGGAGGTTTTGACGCAGTTGCGTCCATCTGTTGGTTTCTCCTGCCTCAGTAAAGTGTGTGCCTGTTCACAACTCTCTGTTCTCCTGCACCTGACTTCGCTACCAGTACGCACACACCTGACATTGATCAAATTCAGGTTGGAGTGAAAAGCTACAGGACGGAAGCTCTCCAGGAACAGGATTGGAGAACCCTGCTCTACACTCTCTCCTCCTCCACTGATGATACTGCTGCACAAACTATACAGCTGACAGCACAGGAGGTTGGTGGCACCTTAATTGGGGAGGACAGGCTCTTAGTAATGGCTGGAATGGTATCAAACTTATGAACTCATGGAAACCATTTGTTTAATACCATTCCATTCACTCCCTTCCAGCCATTATTATGAGCTGTCCTCTGCTCAGCAGCCTCCTGTGGCTTTTTATAAATAATTACGATAAAACGTGGGCTTAAAAATGAAGTTTAGTAACGAATTAATAAAACATTTAAAAAAAACAGGACTCTGAGGGGGCACGTGACCTTTTGCCCCCTATGGGCATGATGCCTCTGGCCACAACACAACAAGCTGTTTTATATTTGGCGTGTGTGCGGCTCAAATTACGGCCTTCCCAACTGTAAGTGCTTGTGATAAATCTTTAATCCACAGCAATTTGTTGTTTTAGAAGCCAATGATCCTCTGTGGCTAAATGATGCTATCTGGTGTAGTATTTTGAATGCTTTTATTTATGTCTGTTCAGGGGGAAATATATATTGATCAGGGGGTGCTGCAGCACTTCCAGCACCCCTACTACCCAAGTAGCATTATGATTTTAGATTTTTTAATATATTTTTTTACAAATTATTAAAAAATGTAACGCTGAAATGTTTTGAGTCAATAAGTATTCAACCCCTTTGTTATAGCAAGTCTAAATAACTTGTGCTTAAAATGTGCTTATCCCATAAGAGTCTAAGCCCTGTCTAAGGGGGGGGGGGGGGGGGGGGGGGGGGGGGTGTTCTACTAAGCTATATGGTATTGTTTAAGATATTTTACCTATTTGATTTAGAATTTTAAGACCCCTTGAAGTATAAAAAAATCGATATTATTATTGATGAAAAAGTATTTTTGGTCTTACTGCTATTAGCCCATTCAAACGCATTGAAAAGCAGATTCACTACATGGAACAACAGATAGTCCCCACAAAAACAAGTCACATAATAAATTGCATTGACTCATTCTGTGTGCAATAGTGTTTAACAGGATTTTTGAATGACTACCTCATCTCTGAAATGGAATAGAGCTAAGCACAGGCAAAATCGTAGAAGAAAACCTGGTTCAGTCTACTTTCCACCAGACACTGGGAGATTAACGCACCTTTCAGCAGGAGAATAACCTAAAACACAAGGCCAAATCTACACTGGAGTTGCTTACCAAGAAGACAGTGAATGTTCCTGAGTGGCTGAGTTACAGTTTTGACTTAAATCTGCTTGAAAATCTATGGCAAGACCTGAAAATGGTTGTCTAGCAATGACCAACAGCCAATTTGACAGAGCTTGAAGAATTTTTAGAAGAATAATGGGCAAATGTTCAGGTGTAAAAAGCTCTTAGAGACTTACCCAGAAACATTCACAGCTGTAATCACTGCTAAAGGTGATTCTAACGTGTATTGACTCAGGGGGTTGAATACTTATCGAATCAAGATATAACTGTACATGTACTACCACTTCAGAAGCCTTTGTCAAATTATTGACGGTGTGATGAAGTGAGTGAGTGAGGATTTATTGAGCCTCTCAGCAGGATTTAGCGTTGAATGCCTGGAAGACTGATACGAAGCACTTAGCAGGATCCATGCGGAGCTCAGCTTAGTACCGACACTGACGCATTTTCAGCACCAGCTAGCCTCCATGGAAGAGAGAACTAAGAGCTACAGGTAGAAACAAGTCAACACACACCATCTCAAAAAGAAAGGATTAGGAGTCCCATGTAGATGATTCTGCGATAAAATAAAGCCAGTATAAAATAAAAGGTCAAAAGCAGGTGAATGGCAGAAATACACAGGAGAACTAGAGGGAACAGATTGTAGACTCAATTACCACAATCACTTGGACTCCCACTAAGCATTGTTGAACTCTATATTTAAATTAACAAGCAAAACCATGGCAGCTACAGTAAGTGATTGAAAATGAGTTTTCCTCCCTTTTCTAGCAAACATAATTGGAGATCTGCCCAATGTATCTCAGGTGCCAAGACAACAAGCTATTGTCTGCTTCTCAACCTCATACAGCATGGCTAACTGAGTCTGTTAATGGTTAGCCATAGATTGGGGTTGTGCACTCATGGATTGGAGTGGTCTTTTTGTGCAGGAGTGTATGGCTACCGGGAGAAATATAATCGTGATGCGCTCTTCCAATAGTACGACAGGCGTGTTTCTCAGAATTGCCTTGGCGGATGGATGGAAAGAGAAATGTGTCCTTCTGAGAAGTCATCTCCTTGGCATGTGAGACAGATGAGTGGGAGGGAAGTGGGCTCCCGAGTGGTGCAGCGGTCTAAGGCACTGCATCTCAGTGCTAGAGGCCTCACCACAGACCCTGGTTAGATTCCAGGCTGTATCACAACCGGCCGTGATTGGGAGTCCCATAGGATGGTGCACAATTGGCCCAGCGTCGTCCGGGTTAGGCCGTCATTGTAAATAAGAATTTGTTCTTAACTGACTTGCCAAGTTAAATAAAGGTTAAATAAAATAAATAAATGGGGACTGATGGGGGATGAAGATGGTTGACCCTGTGTGTTTGGGTTCATGTTTTCTTGTGTGCCCTGTCAGGATGGTCAGAAGCACACTGTAGGTCATCCCCACCTCCAAACATGAGGCTTGCCAACAAGGAAATGTAATTTAAAGCCTATTTGAAGAGGTGGGCTGAAGCTCTCAGACAAATAACTGTGGAAAATCTTTGTAAGGGGTTTTACAGTGCAGGGTCCTACATTGTGTAGTTGATTGTTTTTCAAAAATAATACAATCGTTTGGTTTGTTTTTGTGCGTGACTTGTAATATCTAAGTGGTGCTCTCTACTTGAATCTGCGTGCCTCCACCCACTATCTCAATCCCCTTAGTTAACTTTACTAGCATTGTGGACATAGTGGCAGCCTTGGCCCGTCTACTGAACCTTGTAGTGTCAGCTTATTAGATGGTGATTAATGACTCACACAGCAGCCAAAGGACACACTGTGCGGGTCCAAGCTATTGATAGGACATTTGCTCCAGCAATACAATACAGCACTACTTATTAATAAAGCCTGAAACCACTTGGACTTGGAATAACTTTCATTCACATGTTGGCACAGGCAATATGGCACATGTTGGTGTGTGTGTGTGTGCAGTGCATGCGTCAGTATGCCACTCCATTTTCATACAGTATCACATGGCTAAGTTGACTGGCATGCAGAGACTACTGTGTAGGCGCACCCACTTTGCCTGCTATTTTCAGCTCCCTAACCTGGCGTATTGTGTCTGTGTGCAACTGACAGCACAGTAAAACTTTTAAAGGGTTATACAAATAGGCAGTTCATGTGTGTGTATGTCAGACATGGTGCCAGGATAAAGTGACGAAGGCGGCAGTTGAAATCGGTGAGGTGCCACAATTTCTGGGGGTTCTTGCTTTGAATTGTCCTTATATCACGATATACCACAATAAACATAAAGTTCAAATGCAGAGACTCCGAGACCATTGATTGAGTGCTTTTGAAGTGACAGGTTGGTGCGAAATCTATAGCCTATCTCCGCTGCGCTGTATCAGCACAATGGACAGCGCCCTACCCACTAAAGCAAGGCCGTTTGGTAATGAATATAAGCTACAAGATACAGTAGATAGGATCATTCACCTATTACAAACAGCCTACTGTATGTGACTGCAGCCGTACACACAGCTGTCTGGCCAAAATAATGCAAACTAAATGCTGAAGTAGTAGCCTAGTTATGTATGCATACCAACAAAAATACTGAATAGCAGTTTGGCTTAGAATACCGACACAACTGCGAACGAATTAATTAATGAATGAACGAAGGGGAACGGAACAAAACAGCGGTACCAAGTAGGCCTAGTAAACAAAATATCAGATGGATAAAGGCATGACACAATATATAATTAGGCTAGTTACATTAACAGTAAACAAACACAGTAAAGAAAAAGTGAATGGAGATCCAGATAACCAAAACAGCCTACAGCCTGTTACTGTGAGATGCAGACATGCACTGCTGTCTTGCCAAACAAACATGCCTATAGGCCCGCTTCAGACATTGCGGTCAAGAGTACAGTCATGGCCAAAAGTTTTGAGAATGACACAAATATTAATTTTCACAGTCTGCTGCCTCAGTTTGTATGATGGCAATTTGCATATACACCAGAATGTTATGAAGAGTGATCAGATGAATTGCAATTAATTGCAAAGTCCCTCTTTTCCATGCAAATGAACTGAATCCCCCAAAAATATTTCCACTGCATTTCAGCCCTGCCACAAAAGGACCAGCTGACATCATGTCAGTGATTCTCTCGTTAACACACGTGTGAGTGTTGATGAGGACAAGGCTGGAGATCATACTGTCATGCTGATTGAGTTCGAATAACAGACTGGAAGCTTCAAAAGGAGGGTGGTGCTTGGAATCATTGTTCTTCCTCTGTCAACCATGGTTACCTGCAAAGAAACACATGCCATCATCATTGCTTCGCACAAAAAGGGCTCACAGGCAAGGATATTGCTGCCAGTAAGATTGCACCTAAATCAACCATTTATCGGATCATCAAGAACTTCAAGGAGAGCGGTTCAATTGTTGTGAAGAAGGCTTCAGTGCGCCCAAGAAAGTCCAACAAGCACCAGGACCGTCTCCTAAAGTTGATTCAGCTACGGGATCAGGGCACCACCAGTACAGAGCTTGCTCAGGAATGGTAGCAGGCAGGTGTGAGTGCATCTGCACGCACAGTGAGGCGAAGACTTCTGGAGGATGGCTTGGTGTCAAGAAGGGCAGCAAAGAAGCCACTTCTCTCCAGGAAAAACATCAGGGACAGACTGATATTCTGCAAAAGGTACAGGGATTGGACTGCTGAGGACTGGGGTAAAGTCATTTTCTCTGATGAATCCCCTTGTCCGGAGAAGACAAGGTGAGCGCTACCATCAGTCCCGTGTCATGCCAACAGTAAAGCTTCCTGAGACCATTCATGTGTGGGGTTGCTTCTCAGTCAAGGGAGTGGGCTCACTCACAATTTTGCCTAAGAACACAGCCATGAATAAAGAATGGTACCAACACATCCTCCAAGAGCAACTTCTCCCAACCATCCAGGAGCAGTTTGGTGATGAACAATGCCTTTTCCAGCATGATGGAGCACCTTGCCATAAGGCAAAAGTGGTAACTAAGTGGCTCGGGGACAAAACATCGATATTTTGGGTCCATGACCAGGAAACTCCCCAGACCTTAATCCCATTGAGAACTTGTGGTCAAAGCACAAGAGGTGGGTGGACAAACAAAAACACACAAATTCTGACAAACTCCAAGCATTGATTATGCAAGAATGGGCCGCCATCAGTCAGGATGTGGTCCAGAAGTTAATTGACAGCATGCCAGGGCAGATTGCAGAGGTCTTGAAAAAGAAGGGTCAACACTGCAAATATTTGCATCTTTCTTCATGTAATTGTCAATAAAAGCCTTTGACACTTATGAAATGCTTGTAATTATACTTAAGTATTCCATAGTAACATCTGACAAAAATATCTAAAGACACCTGAAGCAGCAAACTTTGTGGAAATGAATATTTGTGTCATTCTCAAAACTTTTGGCCACGACTGTACAGCGACATGTGATATGGCACAATACACTTTTGTGGATCAAATTCGACCCACGTAATCAATTAAGCAATGCCAGCCTACCATAAACACTTTTCCAATACGTACAGTTTCATTTACAACCATGAAAACCATAATAGAATGTAGTTCTATGATGAAACATGCTGATTATGTAGCTATACCCATGGGCGTCATTTGGGTTCTTGCATTGGAATTATATTGAATTCTGCAGTAATTGAGTACTCCAGACACTCTTTCTATGAACCAGTTGCTATTAAATTAACGTTTTTGGACAGAAATCTTGTGGCTAGGGTAGGATTCTAGGCTATCCTGGGCTGTCTCCTCTGTTCCAAGATCGTCAGGAACAGTTGGAGGTGGAGGGGTTGTGGAGGCACTATCCTGGCAGCGCTTGTGGAAGGGTGGGTAGACTCTTCATGCAGAGCTATTTGGAGCTTGGAAGCATCATCGCTGCTGGGCTTGGTGATGGCCTCTGTGGTTTGATGCTGCTGCTCATCGCTCTCCTTCCCCGTTTGGCTTTGTTTGGAAACTTTGGTGAAGCCCATTTCTGATATCCATCGTGGCAGTGGCAGATTATCTGGTTTGAGCTAGCTAAATAAGCTAAGCCTAATAACACTAACGCTTTTTACAGCTAGCTAAGAAGCTAAACTCTGTAGTGGTGGGGCATGAGGCAGAATTGAGTGAAGCTGCTTCAACGGTAAACTTGGCCCCTCCCTTATAAATCAGGCGGAGGCGCATCACGTTATTCACATAGCCTACCCCAGAGATGAGAAGCGTTTTTTCACGCTTTTTATGGAAACCCAAAGGAGTCATACCTAACCACCCCAGTGGCTTTCCATAGCCCCCTACACACACTGCGGCGTGCTCTGTCCATTGTGCTGATACAGATTTGGCGCCAACATGACACTCAGTCATTTGAACTTTTTTGCTATTTTTATATAGAGACATGAAACTAAAACTGAGGTGACACAAGTTTCAACTGAGGGGGCTAAGCCCCCTTTTGCCCCCTCGTGGAACCGGGCCCGCTGTGTTTGTGTGTGCACAGGTGTGTGATTGTGTTTTTCCCTAATGTTATATACACACCACCAAAAATGTGATATATTGTGTAATGACAAGGACAGTGTGCTGAGTTTTGCAGTGGACCATAGCTCTAAACAACAGTACTAATATCCACTGGAGTTTTGTTGACTACTTGTAGAAATTAACTTTTTCATAAACCCCAGTTTTCATTGTGGGGTTCTGATTGTGGCTGCCGCTGCCCCCAATGCAGTACCGCCGAGGAAGTTCATGTGTGGCTGTTAAGTAAGCTGCAATCAATCAGTTGACATTTCTCTGTGCCTGTTCAATTACAGAATAATAATGTAAATCAGTGTGCGCTGGGGAAAGACTGAATAGAGCATTATACAACAAAGGCAGACTTGATGAGGCCACTCCAGTCATGGAGTAATAAGGGATCATTTCAGCAGGACAATAATCCATAGGGCACATCTCCTGCTTTTCTACCCCACTTCTCATTTTGCTCTGCAGCAAACCACAAGTCTTCTTGTACTGTATATCTCTCTACCCAGGTACTGTCTCTGCTAGAGATTGCATAATGGAGAAACATCAGCACACACGTAACTGAACCTGAGGAACATAATGTATTGTTTTCCTCCATTGGCTAATTAGTGTGCATTTAGAGAGAAAGAAACTCTGCTGCTAATCCCCTGTAAAAAAAAGAAAAACACAGAGAGAGAGAGTCCAGCCTGCTGCCTCTGTGCAGTGTGAGGCATCAGCAGCTTCACTTCACCATGGCAACAGGCTTCCCATCCAACAGCTGCCTGTATCCAGGAGGGCAGAAAGCATCGCCACAGTCCAGCTCTTATCTCAGGCCAGGATATCAGTGATCCAGACCTCACAGATAGACCATCCTCAGAGAAACCCACAAAACCCCAAGGTCCTCCATTCTAACCCAGAAGAATTCCCTCTATTTACCTTATGTCAAGAGGTGGGGAACTTACAGTCAAGATACGTGAGTTGTGTCAAAAATGCACCCATATGTCAGATATCTTGCCTTCGTATTACAGAGATGCTGCCCAAGAGTTTGTGTTTGATAGGCTAGTTTATTCTCTCATAGTACAATATGTTTTAAGGGCTTGGACTGGAACATTGTCTCCATGTAGAAGACAGATTCAATAAATAGCTTACAGTGATGCTCTGTGGATGACTCTTTGTGTATGAAGTGTTGTGTAGCACTATGATGCTATGGAGTACTGTCATCAAACACAGACTTATCTTTGAATGCTTTGGCTTTATTCAATTAATGTAGAAGAGATAACTCTTCCCCACATTAATTTTCCATAACTAAGAGAGCTATCTGATGAGAATCAGCAAATCCAAATGAACTTTCCCAAGCCCAGCTAGACTTATATCATCCCTTATAAACCAGTCCCGCTGAAGGCTGGAAAAAGAGAGGCTTTGATAGGACTGGTTTATAAGGGATGATATAAGTCTAGCTGGGCTTGGGAAAGTTCATTTGGATTTGCTGATTCTCATCAGATAGCTCTCTTAGTTATGGTAAACTAATGTGGGGAAGAGTTATCTCTTCTACATTAATTGAATAAAGCCAAAGCATTCAAAGACAAGTCTGTGTAGCAAACAGATGTTGTTGTTGAAATTATGAGAGCTGAAGAACACAATAGTTTCCGTTAAATAGCAGAACACTGCAAGTCATTGAACTAATAAAAAATACACAACAGGAATTTTCCCTCATTAGCTAATTTAAAAGCAGAGAGTAAGGGCACAATGAAATTATCTATCATATTTTCATTCTAAACTTTTTTTCTTCACTTAAACACTTATAAACTACATATAAACTACATTTGTAAACATACAGAGAAGCTTCGTGGTGTGCAGTGAATATTCTACATGATGTAGTGTGTGTGTTCTGCATTCTGTGTTCCTATACCATTTGACAAATATGTACAAGGAAGCTTATCATGTATCCCTTAACCACACATCAATTACTCGCAATTACTTCCTTATTCCCAGCCAGTGTCGCGCATTGGTTTGTAGCTAGCCATTGTCAATCATGCCAGACCCAGCTCTTGGGAGCTGACTTCTGACCCATACGCCAGGCCAGAAATAGACTCTTATCTTCCTTAGACTTGCAGTCTAACACCCCACTTCACCACCCCTCAACACACACATCTGTCTTCCTTAGACTTGCAGTTTAACACCCCACTTCACCACCCCTCAACACACACATCTGTCTTCCTTAGACTTGCAGTTTAACACCCCACTTCACCACCCCTCAACACACACATCTGTCTTCCTTAGACTTGCAGTCTAACACCCCACTTCAGCACCCCTCAACACACACATCTGTCCTTACACTCATGCTTAGTGAACCAGGGTCTTTGCTCCTCTCTCTCTCTTATTGATCCAGTGTCTGATTGGGTGGTGGCTCTGCTGGAGCGTGTTGTTTTTGGCCTATTGAGCCGACTCAGTCTCTACTCTGTTCACTCTGTCCACAGTGGCTGACCTCTCCTCCTGCCTCTCTACTCTCTCTAGGGAGCCTTTGGACCAGCATCGCTGAGTCTCAGCCCTTAACCGCCTGTCTCACCACCGTGCTCTAGGGATAGCCATGTCAGGTCTCCCTAATACTATCTGGAAGCAGGTGTTATCTTTTTTGAGTCTGTTCATGCACCCATCTGTCTGTGTGTATATTACAGTGGAACTCTATAAACTACATCACAAACATGAATTTGTCTCCCAGTCAAGTCAAGTTAAACAGAGATGTGGTTCTCTTAACCGCTGTGTTGCGTTAAATCTATACAGACTAGGCTACAACTAAAGCCCCTTGTACACCTTGGAGCAGGTTTGCCAAAAGGAGGCCAATGACCATCATCTCCCTTCTAGATAATGTTTGATTTTACTGAAACAAACTGTCAGTTGATTTAAAACACTATATTTCTGATCATGCCCTGTTTGGGACAACAGGACTCATCATATTGATGAGTGTTTGATAATGACAACAGGACTCATCATATTGATGAGTGTTTGATAATGATAACAGGACTCATCATATTGTTTGATAATGACAACAGGACTCATCATAGTGTTTGATAATGACAACAGGACTCATAGTGTTTGATAATGACAACAGGACTCATAGTGTTTGATAATGACAACAGGACTCATAGTGTTTGATAATGACAACAGGACTCATCATAGTGTTTGATAATGACAACAGGACTCATCATAGTGTTTGATAATGACAACAGGACTCATCATAGTGTTTGATAATGACAACAGGACTCATCATAGTGTTTGATAATGACAACAGGACTCATCATAGTGTTTGATAATGACATCCCACTTTGCAGGAATCCTCACAATTGTCGGGGAAATGTACCTATTTATCCGGAAAATGCAGCATGTGTTGTTATACTGTGTACTCAACAGGTACTTTTAACATCTCTCACAGCAGCCCACACAACATGTGCAACAAGGTCAGTCCATCTAAAACACTTTACATATCCTCGCACCTGGATAATGCATTAGAGATGTGAGTTTGACACCGCAGAAGTCATGTGGATTGATTTGAGTGTTTTATAATGACAGACATTTTACCCTTCACTCCTTCACTTTGCAGGAGACCCCACATTGGCGTAGAGGAAATTGATAGGAAATGTGTCACATCAAAGTGTTGATTTATACAGAAGAGTTGGATTGGAATTCACACAGCATGATTGTGTGTTTGTATGCAGAGGGAGAAGAGTTGTGTATGATTGGTTTGACAGTCCTCTCTGGTGGGATGACTCTGCCCCCTTGTGGTACACTGAGAAGGAACTAGAAATGCAATTTGAATGACCATGAGTCCTCATTCTTTCACTGTCATTGTCATGAGTACCCTCGGTGGTCTGGTTCATTTTTAAACTGAGAACTAGTACAGAAAACAACACGGTTGACTATATTTGCTATGGTATAATAAAACTTATATTTTAGAATCCAGAACACACAGTAACATGTCCTTCTAGCCATGTTTGACATTGCATTGATTATTATATAATCAGTCTAATCAGTGTTGACTGGAAAACACAGCAACAACATATGACAGACTTAATAAGCAAGATCAGTCAATTCAACAATACAATTTAGAACAGCTTTATGACTCAGCTAACATCAATACTATTTCCATCAGTAAACACTTTCACCACCAGGAAGCAGTACTCTACTACTGTAATAAGCAATGCAATTTAAGCAAGTGTATAATGTTGAAGACAAACGATGAACAAGATGAGAACGGATGAATACTTCTTACAGTATTCTCAAATCCCAATGTACAATGATTTTCAGTTTAAAATTCTATTCTATTCATTGTAATTGCTTTGATATTTTGCTTCCCAGTATAAAAAGTGAAAACATATATCCACTTTGGCCATGGCAGTCCAGGTTTGCTTTCTCTTCACTCAGTAAGAGAAAGGCCCCGATTCATCCTGTGTAGATGTGCCCTGACCAGGAAAACCCTTTGCCCTACTGTAGTTCGAAGTCCCATGTTCAGTAAAAAACCTCCTGACCTTCCCATGAGTAGTCCTGATGATTATGAGTATGAGTCCAACCAGGATGAAGACCAACAGCAGTCTGCTCCTAGTCTTTGTCCCTGAAGAGATCCCCCTGGAGTAGTGCAGCTGTTTGTGAGAGCTGTAGGTTCCACTACTAGGTATCCACAAGGAGCAGTTGTAAGGCTCAGTCCCAGCCTGGGTAGGCAGGGTACTCCTTATATCAAACAGCCCCTCTTCATCCAGCTAGCTCTTTGTGCTGGCGGACTGAGTAGTTCTCAAGTAACATTCACATAGCTGGAGTACGTCTAACAATTGAATTGCCATATTTGTGTAATATTTGGTCTGACTTGCCTACATGCGTCATTGTTGCAATTGCTCCCATCCTACAACAGCATCATCATTAGTTATATAGGAGCATTATTCCTATACAGTATACAGACCTTGCATTGTCACAGTGGTGTTGTCAGCTGTGATCGTTAGGTTAGAGCGCAGTTTGCAGGTGTAGTTACCCTGACTGGACGGCATCACCCGAGTCAGATTGAGTGTGAGGGTGTTGTTTGTGTTGTCACACCGGACGCCAGGAAAGGAGAATACACCAGTGGCATTGACCACACACAGCTGTTTCGTTTTCCTTACCCAGGAAAAGAGAATGATCTTGAGTGGGCTCGATGACATGATGTCACACTGCAGGGACACATTCTGATCACACTGAGCCTTTACCTCAGTACTGGTTCTCAGCTCCACTTTACCTGTGAATGGATGGTAAATGGGTAATTAACAGCCCAAATATGTTTTGTGCACTGTCTCACAATGTTAAAAATGACTTACTTTCACTGTTGACAACTGAAGAGAGCCAGATGGCTAAGACCCAGACAAAAATGACCTCTGTTTTTCTCTGTTGTTTCATCTGCATTTAAATTTACATGAGTTACTTTAGACGGCACAGTTCACAGCTCAAACACATGGCTCCAATCCAAAGCACAGTGTTACTTTCTGATATGTATTATAGCAGGACTACTCACCATCTTGTTAAAGCTCTTAAAATCACAGTCTTCTCTGTTTATAACTTCCTGCCTCTCTTTTCCTGTGAGTGGTTTACTCATACAGATTTAAAGCACTTGAACTAACCTCAAGTTGTGTTTAGGTCTTGCACATTTCTGAGCCAGAGGAGTGTCTCACATCTCAATTGTATGATAACATGGACATTCCTCTGGGTTTGTTTTCATGCTTAATGTCATGTAGTGTCAGGTTTGCACTAGAACATGTGCAGACTGGCCTTTTTGCTCTGGTTTGAGTGAGGAATTATGCTGATGGTTCGGGCAAATGCAAGCAGCTTCAGATGACTTTTCAGTTTCACTTTTGTAAGTCATCTGGAAAGGCCTCTAGTTACTTTTAGAAACTCCATGTTTGATTTATTCCCTTATTTGGAAATTATGTTCTATTTCTTGTTTATTTCAGTAAACAGGGACAATAGTTAGTACTGCATTCCCCCTTATCAAACTAATCATGACATAAAGGGCATCTTATTGTAAAATGTTGCCCTTGAATTCCATACATGTCATACTTTTGTGTGTTTTATGACCTTGCTTCTACTATCGTCCATCTCTTGAATATTTCTTGATACTTTCCTTTCATCCAAGAATAACATCTGGAGTGATACTAGAACACCCACGTATCCTCAAACTTGCCTTTTATTTCCCCATAAACATTTTCCTCAAATTCACCTTGAATTCACATATGGAATTATAGGATACTGAGTTTGGACCAGACAAAAACAATGTTAGTTGAAGTCTTGAAGGTCAAAGTTGCTTAACTCTCACTTGTCCATCATTTCTTCTTGTCTCTGGCTTTTCTGTCACTATGAAATACACCCCCCCTCAGAGAAATAGACTCTAGCATCTGTCCACCCACTTGTATTGAAAATAGAATGAAATGTAATTCCCCTGACACATCTTGACAAACTAAGGGTATTTTAATTGTCCTTGACTCCCTGAAAGACATGCTGTTGTCAGAGAGAAGAGTGATTGAGCAACAATCTATTCCTACAGTTGAATTACATACTGTATCCCCTTCAGATTGAGAGTTTTACTGCTTCTGAAGTCTCAAGTTTACCTTCACATTGAATTCTTTCACACCTATCACACTTCCTTTTGTTTCATGAACCTCGAAAAAAATATATAAAAGAAAACCCAACAGCTTTTATTGCCATGTTTATTTGATTTTTAAGCGCTTTGCTGTTTAATGACACAGATATAATCAAATGTCTCCTGGGTCTTGCCAGAGAACGCATCGACCTCCAACACTCATATAGGCTTTCAGCGGTAATTATAGACCAAGTCAAATCCTCGCAGCATTAGAATTGGACTGCTGGTGTATGAAAGGCAGAAAGTCCATTTCCACTTAGTGGCTGCATTAAAATCTTTAACTTCATTGATAGCAGCACTAATAAAAGTATTACCCTTCAAAAAAGATGGGTCAAAATCATCATGATGGCACTTTAGGGATTTGGAAGGGAATTAGAACATGACCTTCCTCATAAATGTTATTGACTGTGGTAGTGACTCGGTCAATGAGAATCCCTATGGGGAAGATAATCATTAATGTGCTCAGATTTCATAGTGATTATCACAGGTCAGGGTTGTGAAACACTGTCCTCTTTCCTACCTGTGTGAGGAGGGAACTAGGGCCTTAATCGCAATAAGGAGGGCTTGTAGAGCCTTGTCAGTGCCCTGAGGGAGATTCACATGGCCCACCCCTTAATTACCCATTCCCTGACTCATTCATCTGGGAGTTACACATGACACCTTGACCATGTGACATCACAGTGGTAGTAGTTATACGTTGCCTTTGTCAAAATGAGTGAACATCAATATGGAGAAATGTATACATTAAATTAAAAACTCAGTTAAATGTCATTGCAACAGGAGTCTACCTGTAACCCATCTGCAGTGTCATAACTTGCCCAAGAATGTACTACGATTGTCAAATAAAACTATCAAATCAAATCAAATTTATTTATATAGCCCTTCTTACATCAGCTGATATCTCAAAGTGCTGTACAGAAACCCAGCCTAAAACCCCAAACAGCAAGCAATGCAGGTGTAGAAGCACGGTGGCTAGGAAAAACTCCCTAGAAAGGCCAAAACCTAGGAAGAAACCTAGAGAGGAACCAGGCTATGAGGGGTGGCCAGTCCTCTTCTGGCTGTGCCGGGTGGAGATTATAACAGCACATGGCCAAGATGTTCAAATGTTCATAAATGACCAGCATGGTCAAATAATAATATTCACAGTTGTCGAGAGTGTAACAAGTCAGCACCTCAAGAGTAAATGTCAGTTGGCTTTTCATAGCCGATCATTGAGAGTATCTCTACCGCTCCTGCTGTCTCTAGAGAGTTGAAAACAGCAGGTCTGGGACAGGTAGCACTGATGATTAAGACCACAGCTACCTGGGCATATTTCCAATATTTCCATACTTGCCAACTGGATACAGACAGGATATTATATAACATATCGGTCAACATCTGAATTAACATAATGGGCAGTGGGTTGCAGCATGTCTTGGATTTTGGAGTTTTTACATCACAGCAACCTTCTTTAACAAATATATTTTGTCAGTGTCAGTACAAAGCCAGCTTATCTCATCTGCCTTTTAGTTGTCTTGTAAAACAGACAATGTTTGTCAGTCAGGGTACTGTGAAGTTGGTTCTGAATTCTAGCTAAGATAACAGACAAACAGAATCTGTCCTAACCCTTGTTGTCTTAAGGGTCAAAAATGACCCGCCACTATGTTTAACAGCAGAGAAAACCCCCTAAATGATATTTTTCAACTTAAAATGTAAAATTTCCTAGAGTGACCCCAACATTAGAAAAAGTGAAACATTGCCTTTGTTCATATTTCCATGAAAGCTGTACACCACCAGGGTACAAAGATTGTCTTAGGGTCATTTTTGACTAGGCAGTTATAAAATAATTTACACACCACACAAACCACACACACACACACACACACACACACACACACACACACACACACACACACACACACACACACACACACACACACACACACACACACACAATGAGAAACTGAGATGATGTGCTACTGGTTGAACTCAGCCAGCAGCTCCTGAAGAGGA